>NW_007578216.1:362084-425473 GCF_000690725.1 Stegastes partitus
TGAAAAGCTATACATTCATGTCGGTAGGTTACTAGAGAAATAGAGGGAGTTGGAGAGGATGACTGGAATATATTCTTAAGCAGAAAAGCTCTTTGGATTTCAGATTTGTGTGTGTGTGTGTGAGCGAGAGACACAGAGAGGGACCTTGGCAGTTCAGCCATTTTGACCGTTTGTAGTAACAAAGGGCCAAATGAAGGCGAGTGCAAGTGACTCAGCAGGAAATGACAGGTACCAGAAACGTCTGATTTCTATCATGATGTGTGCTGCTCAGCCTCCCCGTCCCTCTTCATCGTTAACAAACAGCACAGTAACAGAACAGGCAGCAGTTTTATTTAATTTATTTTACTGACAGCATCTTATCACTCAGTAAAGTGATCCATGCCATCAAATCCTCATTCTCACTCAGTCAACTATCAAATCCCATCAGCCATAATTCAAAACTGCTGCATTTACTGGCTCCCAGTTCAGTGTGCAGTAGGAATGTGCAGCAATAAACAGCTACCACATCTATTCAGAGACATCTATGTAATGACTGTAAACAAACTAAGCAGCGGGTTGCCTCCAGCAGTCCTTACATTACCTTGCATGCAGGCAGTGCCACTAGTTGGATTTCACAGGAAATAGGCTTTACAGCATAAAACCAAAAGAGGGCATTGTTCTTCCAGCAGAGACAGAAAGGACGCTCCCAGGGTTAGTGGTAGTGGCAAATGGTGGAACAAGTGAAATGTTGGTGGAATAATAAAAAAATGAATGTCATGTGAAGCTTATAAAGGAAAACAGAACACACACACAGAGTGATGCCAGGTAGAGGATCTTTGTGACATGCTGCAGTAGGAGCACATGTTATTAATGACTGCATTCCATTTCATTCACCCTGATGCAGCACCATGTTATTATGAGGCTGCCTCACTAGCATGACAAAGAGAGGCAGTTAATGGAGCCAAGACATCAGTCATTCTATTAGTTAACCTTTCCCTGTCAACATGTCAAGTCAAGTTTCTGAGCAACAACATTGTGGCGGGTTGAAACGAGGCCACAGCAAAGGAGAGTTCATTTTTTATTAAGAAATAAATATCACATGCTATTCGTGCTATCACGCATATAAATGTGTTGTGTGGAACATGTTCAATGACAAGTAAGGTAATGCTAGCTCATACTGCATTTTAGCTGTTAGCATATAGCGATGAAGTTGGAGCCTTTATAAGGTGGTAGAAATTTTTAAGGAATGTTTTAAAGTTTAAAGCTCATGTAATTGTGTGTTAATGGGTGTGTGGGACATGGCTGACTGCTGATGAATACATATGATTTAATTTCATTAGATACTTAATTATGAAAGATCTTTAAATCTTACACTGTCAGTCTTTGGGACTAAAGCTTTTCCTATATGATATTGTACAATAGTACAGAACAAATGTGACATTTTCTGCTCATAAAAGTACAGCAATAAGTTGTTACATGTTAACATTTCTTATTTTCTATTCAGAATATAGAAACCTCTTTGCTCTGTGCAGCAGGCAAACAGCAAGAATTGTTTATATGCTAACGCTACTTCCTCAAGCTAATGTTAGCTGTTGGTTAGCATTATAACCATGGCTAGCTAGCATTTGGTACTGGAACTCCATGTTAGCGAACTAAAACAAAACAAACAAAATGTCTATCACTACCACAAACATACATACATTTAAACAGTAAATATACTTCTTTTTCAGCAAATTGCTTTTTTGATACTAAAAATTGTAATATTAGCCATTATTATGAAATTGGGGCAGTGAGTTTTCTAAAGGCTTGCTGAAAATGCAAACTATGGTGAAAACATTCTGAAAAACACAAACTCCACAACAAAACCATGTGCTTTACATATGTTTTACATATGCTAAATGAAAAACGAACCTTTTACCATTTATCCCTCAGTGTTAGTGGGTAGATCAGATATTTCTGTGGGTAGAACATCCTAAAGTGGTGAATGCAGATAGAGAGAGAAGGCTGCATCAGCGCCAAAGTAGCAAAGACCATTTTTAAATCAATGTATTCTGTTAAGAATTGAATGAAAAAAAAAAAGTAGGGATACCCTTACTTGGAAAAACTATGAATAGGGGAAAAAAAACCCATACAGGTTACAGTTAATATTGCCCTCAAAGACACAGATGAGTACAAAAGAAAAACTTTTCTGCTAAGATAATAAGGGTCAGTCATTCCAGTCGTGGCGTCAGTGTGGTTCACAGTTATAAAGGTACACTATTAAATTCATGGTATATATGTTGTTTAAACCTGTTTATTTCCCCTGAGCCCTTACTCACCCTGCTGGGACTCGAACATTATGACCCTTCCTCCACCAGCCTGCTTCTCTAACTTTTCTATGTCCAGTGCTGCTGCTGGCAGCACGACCACACTCTCCTCACTGTGGTTCCATGTAATTGACTCGTAAACAGTATAAACACTGGTTTGCAGGCCGCTCATACTCTTGAGCTGTTTAACTGCAGCAAAACACAGCACTGACCGGAATTAATCTAAAGTAGGCTTAAGCCCATTTATAATTGAATACTAGATGTTGCTCCTTCAGTGTGATTACATATTTATTGTGTTCAGTGCTGCCTTGAAACACTGCAAACAACTCAGTTGCCATGTGATTACTGTGTATTTTGACATCTAATTATTTAGTGGTGTTATTTTATATGCATATAATGGCATTTAATAACTCAGAAACCCCAGATCTCCATGGAGGCCCAGACACAAAACACTCTCCAGCAGCCCTGCTCCTTTGAAACGCTTCTCCCTTTGGTGCTTTGATGTGCCAGGTGTTACTCACAAGCACTAAGCGAGGGTTTCTATGAAGAGCTTTACTACGTGCCACGTACAGGTCACTCAGCTCCCTCGCTTTTGTTCTGTCTTGGATGCACTGATCTTGTCTGATGTGCACTCTTCACTCTGGTCCCCTGAGATCCCTCTTTACCGCATGCAGACGATCTCCTCCATCTGTTTGCATACACACACACACACACACACACACACACATGCAAAGCACACGTATATGCTCACTCTCAAACCTCCATCCCTTGATCTGAGCCATCAGCTTTGATGGAGGATGATCATGTGCCGCTGTTGTCGCTCAGCCTTGCTGTATCTGGCTGCTGCAGAATTTCTGTTCAGATGATGAAATCCTGTGCTGCTGAGACAAATTTGTTCAGATTGGATGGACATTTTCTTACCGAGTGGGGATATGTTACTTGGTATGTTCTCTTACAAAGAGACACTGTGGTCCACCTTTACTACGATGGATGATACCGTTTGAGTACATGTTTGCTGTATAATAGATTAGAGAAATATTGCACAAGTCTGATTGTGACACAATTCAAATACTAAGCCTACTTTTTAAAAAATATAATTTGTGGCATTTGAGTTCCACAGTCTAAAAAGGATTAAAGGTTTAAAGATCAGTTAGTGATTCAAAATTGTAAATCTGTAGAAGACAATCATGTTACCATCCAGAGCATTAGCCTTCATCATTAGCCTTTTATCCAGCCGACGCTTAGATGCGTCAGGTAGCATAAATAAAAACAATATTCATGGTTACATTAAATGCAGTGGGTGTGTCTGGCTGGTGGGTGGTGCAGGTCACATGTGCTGAAGTGTACAAACTGCAGCAGCTTTTAGCAATCACACCCCAATTACTCAATGAATTAGACACAGTTGCTGCAATTTACTGGCAGCATAGTCTTGCACAACTAGACCATTGCCTAGCGCTGACACAGGGCTGTGTAGAACGGTCAGGCTGCACTTTATCATAAGGGGAAAAAGCAACCGCTAGTTTGTATTTCAATCACAGTTGTCTTAGCCATTGTTAATCCCAGGATGCAGCAACAGTGTCCCCTCAAAACAGTGACAAAAGGAACTGTTTTGCTGAATTTTTAGTGTGTTTCAGGTTGCTAGCATTGAAGCGGTTGTTGTTTCCTACAGTGAATGGGATTTTTAAAATGGTAACATGAAGACAGTGAAGGGGAAGGAGAAAGCTGTGTGAAATGCACGGCCAAAACTGGCCTTATACTCACATTGTATGTCTGGTGAGTCACACTACTGGTGATCTCTTTAAGGTGTACCCTAATGTCAGCTGGGAAAAACTCCAACTCCCACAATGCTCTACAGGAAAAAAGGCTGTTGTTAATGGATGGATGAAATGTCAGCATGGTATGCAAAAACACTAGTATCAGCTCTGCTATGGCAATTTGGGGTAACAAGATTAAACAGGAAAAAATCTGTAATATAAACAGAGGAACTCATTCAAGTTTTGAAGTTTTTTTCATTTTAAGTCTCTAATAAAGTTATACATAGCTTATATATTCTGAATATTTCCTAAAAATGTCCTTGGACAACAGTATGTAAATGATTTCTGCCACACCATCTTTACATTTCCTTGCACATTGTACTTGTACTTTTGATTTAATTTCAGATAGATGTATAGTTGACAGGGAAGAAAACAATTGATGCTTATTACACTAGTAAAATACAAAATATAAAAACCTATATTGCACATGTTGCTTTTAATTTCATTCTCAGTATAGTACATAAGCTCTGTGTGTTTTGTCTTTAAAACCTCTGGCAGTTTACCTGACCTTTTTCATTTGTGCAATCAAAAACAATAGATATTATTGATCACAAGAAACATGCAGTTCAGGTGTAATTGTGCTTAATCATCACCATCATGCAACCACCATGACTGTAGGCAGACTCTGAGGGTGGAGCGACTCATTACTCTATGTGCTCTTCATTAGTGACTCCATGCTCACAAATGATTAGATTTCTTAAGTCCTCACTCAATTGTTCTCAAGGGCTTGGTTTTGTTGTGTTTCCATGGCACACGCCATTTGTTGTTTGATTGTGATGCTTGTGGGTGTGTATATGTCACGCAGGTGTGTTCCCCGTATTAGGTGTCTAAAAGGAACTTTGCATGAGTGTGTGTACATGTGTGATTGGTCAGGATGGTGCTGGGAGGCGAAGGTCAAAGTAAGCTGGGTGTGCAAGTCCGGGATAAGCTGTTGGATTTGACTAATCTGACAAATGAGGACGTGGAGAGTTGGGTCAGTAGGCCTGTGACCCTGACACACACCCGCAAACAAATATGCGGTTACACAACTACGTGAATAACATAACCCCAGCAGGGACTGTATGTTATGTCAATACACTCAGCTGAAGCGTGCTGTACTTGGCTCAGGCGTAGCTGCATTGCAGTGTTTGTCTCCTGTTTCATGTGCAGATTAAATGTAAAATGTTTCTTTTAGTGGATTCTTTTGATCAGTGTGATTTAAAGGAGGATATGGCTAGGACGTAATATAGTTAGCTAGAAAGTTAAACTGTAGTCACAGCAGTCTTGAGTCTGTGGTAAAGGACATCAGGTCATTCCAACAATGAAAATGAGCCCAGAGTGTTGAGGGTGTGCACTCTGCTGTAGTGAGTCATTCAGAGTCCATCCTGAACTCTGTCAGTGCTGAGCCTCTCTCATGTCTTTCTTTGACAGCCCTGACCCTGCTGTACCTCCCCCACCACACATCTTAATGACCTCAACACTGTACAGCTGACAGAAATACAGCGAGGCCACATAACTGGGTTTCAACAATAATGAACCTGAAACCAATTGTTGATATTTTTCAAGTACAAAGAGGTCCACTTTCATACTGTCATGAAACACTCAAAGTCCTTCTCCGATAGTTGTAAAGCTCATTTCTGTGTTTCAAAGTTGTTGTTTTTTTCATGAAAATGTCTTCCTACCTTAAAATGGCTTACAACTACACTGTTGCTTCCTCTTAAATGTGCAGCTCTATTAAATCCCCACCTCTTTCTCCACCTGTCTCTCTGTTTTCACTGCAGCTTGAGCACACCAGCTCCTCTGCAACTCTGCTCCATCACTGTAAAGCTACTCTATGTTACACAAACTGCAACTTGTACTAATAGAGCAACTCAGCCATACAGATTTGAACCGGAAACTAATTACAAAGAAGAAAAATGATACAGAAAGCTCCACTTGCAAGCTAGCAGGATTTTGGTTCTTTAAATTTGTTACATATGATGCCACAATACTTGTACATGCCACTCCTTCAGGGGTTCAGGCAAGTTGGTCAGTAGCACTATGTGGAAATGTACGCAATAAATTATAATGAGTAACAAACGCACAAAGTAGTTCTCATTGAGAGATTAGTCTCTGTTACGTATTTAGACACATGAGCTGCCTGTTGAAGGAAGTGTTATGTGGCTAATGGAATTCACAGATAAATCTAATGTTAGCTTGCTAATATGTCACCAGTTCAAAGTGAGGTGTAAGGGAAGAAAAACAGAATATGGCTGGCATGTCTAACTTAGCTCTTGGCTGTTTAATAAAGATTATTAATATGCATTTTTACAGAAAATAACACCACATACATCAGAATGTAAACTGTTATGCCAGTTGTCAGTTAGCTAGGTTAGCATGGCCATACACTTCCAATTCATTTTCAACTACATTAGTTAATACAACCAACTCTGAAACTTATGATTCCTCCATTTATGTATGTATCAATAAAACTATGTGATACATACAAACATTAAGGGTTACGTTTTAATATTCAGTTAGTCTGTTAAAACTGTACATTTTGAAAGTTATGCTACAGTTATGCAACAGTGTATTTTTGTTTAGCTGATTGGATGCTGCAGATATTTCCTAGCAAAACAAAAGTCAGCATTATTTAATAGGGATGTATGATATATCGGCGATCACATTGGTACCGGCCGATATTAGTGTTTTTTCAACATATCTGTATCGGTCCGATGAACAAATTTAACCGATGTGAAAAACCGCTGATTGAAATTTTAATATTGTGCTTGCATCACTATTATTTAAGTCTTTACCACCTAAAATATTTTATTATTCAACATTACTTGGGGTTAGGGTTAGGTTTTAATGGTCAAACCCAATTTAGTAGGTCACTAGTCTCAAACTAGCTAATGATAAGTTTTTGGGGTAGCTGGTACAACCCAGTTCTGAAGAGGAAAGATTATTTCAAGAATATTTTTTTAAAAATATTTTATTTTGTTAAAGGGTCTCCTCAAGGTTGGGACACACAGCCAGCTTAGTGGACAGTAACTGTGAACCCAAATTTAATCTATTAATTACATCAAGTTTGGGATGTCTGACTGACATGTAATGTGTCAAAGATCCATGTCAGCTCGATCCATCAGCTCACTTTGGAATGAATCACTGTGCAGACGTTTTGGCGTGTCAGAGCAGGAAAAGCATGCGTGTAATTGATAATATCAAAATCAGGTGTGCATTCCATGTAGATGAAGCACTTCCTGGTATTGTGTGTTCTTGGCTCAGTGTCAGGGCTTAATGGGACACTTTGCATGATTTGTTGTTGCACCTGAGCTTCTCCTGTCAGTCAACATTCACTGTGAAAACAGTCATTTGTAAATGTGAAGTGCATTTGGGCGAAGGCGCAATGCATGGACAAGACTTGCATTTTTATCTCACCTGTTGGAGCTCAGATGTCACAACCAGTCCAAGTGTTATTGTTGAAGTGTTACTAAAGGTGGTTTGGACTTACAGAGATCTCATGGTAGAGATGTAACTGTATGGCTCCCTTCCCCCTCAGCAGTCAGACGGCTCCAGAAGGGATGCGGGATGCTTTTCAAGATGCCCATCCCCCTCTTTCTTCCCATTCTCCTATTCTGGCTTAGTGTGTATTGGTTATTGAGCAGCAGTCAGATGGCTGTGATCACACAAACATGGGATTTGGCCAGCAGATAACGCTGAAGCACACTGGATGGCTGGCGAAGATCAAGCCCCCGTAGAGGATTTCTTTTTATCTCCTGTGCTAAAACCTCCTCATTATTGTCTATTCAGCCTCTACATTAAAATTATTCATTGAATGAAAAACCGGTGGGTTGGGATCCTCAGCTAAAGCCTTCATTTGTCCTTTCAGTATAATTATTGCTCAAGCTTCTGCATCTTGAACCACAAATAAAGACCACGACAAGGAGATAGGTAGGTAAACAAGGGTTTCAAATGTTTTATTCCCTTAATATCACTGGCAAATATAAATTGCTGCTTCACAATTCATTGTCAAAGGGTTTGTTTCTCCACATTTGAAGTGATTTATTTAGAAGACAGTGTCCAAATTCTCCAATTTTTAAAAAGTAAGTGCACAAAACGTCCACCTTAACGTTATTAGTCAGCAAATAGACATTTGACCTTTCCGAGGAGAAAGGCGGCAGGTGACGACGATGTTCATGGAGCTATGACGCGGTGTGTGTGTGTGTGTGTTGTGTGTAAATGCATGAAAGCACCATGCCTGAGACCGTCACAATGAAAAGGAATGACCTTTGTGATACATGTCGCTATATCATAAACACTCATACATATCATATACTTCTGTTAGGTCGTACATTTGTGTCTGTTTTAAGGCATTATTAGCCACTTTGTATGCAGGGACAAAATGTGCAAAAACCAAAAATACACAGGAACATGAGTTTCCCTCTGATGCTGGAAGCTGTAGCTTAAACAACTGGTCTGACTGTAGTCTTGTTCTTTAAGAGATTCCACACCTGCGTCTTAAGGCAGATGCTGAGAGCACCAGGGTCTTTGTATTTGGGGGGAGTGAGGAAGGAGGGAGGCGGCTGAGGAACAGTAAGTTGCATGTGAGATCTGACACACAGAATACACTAGCTGCTCCACCACACACACACACACACACACACACTCGCACACCTCCCTGCACCATGGATGCCAACCCAGCATGTAGAGGAGGGAGTTGCGCTCGCACATGGTCGCTTGGCAAACACGCATACGGGAAACGCACACATACACGTACGTACGTATACACAGGTAGCTTGGCGGAAGACAAATAAGAGGCCATGGATGGAGGAAAGAAAGGAGGAAACATGAGACTCCCACAGACAGACATTAACGCTCAGGTTAATACATGAAGTCTTTGACAAGTTGGCTTTTTTTTTTTTTTGCATTTTACTAGTAAACAAATGAACAGGAAACCAGAACAGAAACACAGCCTAACAATTTGTTGTTTTTTAACCCACCCACCCTCTACCACCCCAAATATTTCTCTCTGAAGACAGTGACGAAAAACACACACACACACACACACACACTTGCATACTGTACACACATGCACGCACCGACAGATGGCATTTCAGTGAACACACCTGCCCACACACACCTACTTTTCCAATACATTTCCTTTCTAAGCGTGGCTACACAGTTCCTCTCCATTTGAAAAGGTTTTAACTTGACAGAAATAAGCAGCATTCCACACTCAAAGTACTGAACAAGCCTATATCTATTTTTCCGATTTTCTTTTTCTTATTTTGTTTTTTTTTGGTGTTTTTTTTTTCTTCTTTTTTTTTTGGTGTACCATCTTCATGCTTTAACTGAGATTCGCGAGTGGCGCGTGCACAAGCAGGCAGGGAGCTTCCTTTGGCACCGTGCTGCTACACTGCAGGGTCTGAGGACGTGTACATTCAACAATCTGCGATCCTCTCCCTGCCCGCGATGAAACCGTGCGAATGGCTGAGATCTCATGAGGCCAAGCAGCCATTTTGTCTGAGGTTCCTCAGCACTGGGGAGGGGGGGCGAGCAGGCAACACAGCTTTGCCGGAGGAATTGCCGCCCCGCTCAGCCTGGCCACCGGCTCCTCTCGCTTTTATACTTTTTAATTCACATTTTTACAAGTTATTCTGATTTCTTTTTTTTTTTTAATCTTATTATTCCTCCATTTAATAGGGCAGGATGGCTTTGAAAACAGCTAAAAGTTAGAGTCAACCACAAATAAAACATTTCATTTCCTAGGAGCATCGTGCCGAATTCAACAGACACAAAAACCTTGAGGCACAAGAGACAAGTTCTAAATACTCTATGGATCGACTAGGCTGTGCAAACAAACTACATATAAGAAACTCTCAATAAACCTCACAAGAAGAACATAAGCTATGACTAATTAAATATATTTTTATATATTCATCTATATATTTAGTAAATCTAATAAATACATTTGCTGATAGACATAGAGATCTTTCTGTAAACTATTTACATTAAAAGGTGTACATTTTTGCAGAAACAATAAATAGCTATGAAGGCAAGGCAAAGGAGAGAAAATCTGTGGTTTTAACATTTTAGTGCTTTTCAGATGTGAACAAGCTCAGCGAAAGATTCAGGCTTGTGTTCTCACCGAAAAGTCAAAGCCAGTCGTTCTGTTTCAGGGTGACTCGCCTCGTCTCAAACTCTTCTCCCTTCATAAATAATTTTTAGGAACATCCACTCACAAAAAATAGTGCTCTCAGTCTCACCTGCCTGTCTTCTCTACATAGTGGAATGTGCTCCAGTCTCTCGACTGCTCTCAGTAGATCGGCTCATCCTTTCCTGTTAGTACCTGGTGAACGGGGCAGTGAAGGAGTAGTGTACAAAAGTACCAGCACCTGCTAATATATACCAGCATTCGGCCTGGTGGCTGGTGTTAAAAGTTTCCAAACCTGCCAGCAGCCGCCGTCGTCGCCAGGCTCAGACGTGACAAACACACATATGAGAAAAGGAAGCTGCTAAAAACGCCACCGTCATCAGAGAGAGGCAGAAAACATCAAACCCACCCCCAAAACCCTCCCCGAGCTCCCGTTTCACAATCTCATGCTGCACGATTTTTTTTGTTTGTTTTTCTGTTACTTTTTCCTCTGAATGGCAGGTGTGGACATAAAATTACAGGGTAGTTGCGAGTCTGCCTGCCAAAGCTCGGGTACGAAGGGACGTATTGCTGTCGGCCCCGACAGTTTAACACCACGCACAGTCTAGTTTAATGTCCACAGAGTCTGCAGACTGACATGTTTTTCAAACACTCATTTCGTCTGGTAACATTACTGCCATAGCTGCAGCGAGGGGCCTTTAAGTTATTAAGAGACAGTGTTTGAAAGAGATGACACAGTTTTGTTTACAAAAGCAATTTTAAGTGCAAAGTACCATGCACAGATGGTTGACTGGTGAGCGGGGCAGAAAAAAGGCCCCACATCATGTCAGTGTCACACCTTTGGGAGATCTCACTGGACAACTAGTCGCGATGGAGGGGTGTGTGCATGTGTGTGTTGATGTATGTGTGTGAAGTAAAGGTGAAAAGTGCTTCCCATGGCTCTTGAGGCATAGAAAAAGAGGCAGTGGGACATTGTGTGGTAACATTCTCTGGCTGACAGTTGTGTTTCTGACGGACGGCGGGGCGGAGGGGTTGGAGTGTCTTTAAAACCCCGCTCGTTTGATTGGTGCAGAGCAGAGCGGGTGACACCCTTAAAGACTGACCGCTGATGATGGGCTGGATGTGGGTGGGTGTCTCAGAGAGGTCGCAGTCTGAATGGAAGCCACCGTGCGAGGCCCGGCTCGAAGAGCGGCCTCAGACTTGGTCGGTCCTGATAGGGAAGGGAGGAGAAAGAGACGGAGGGGGCGGTCAGGTAGGACCAGGACCGAGGAGTGGTGAGACAATATTGGGACAGGATTGGCTGATGGGAGGAGGTGGGTGTTGGGTCAGTGACCAGTGCTGTTTATAGGCTGCAGCCCAGCTGCTTGGCCCTCTCCTGAGTGTCCTGCAGGCGCAGCAGGCTGGCGCTGGAGTAGCCCTCATCGCTACAGCTGCTGCGCAGACTGCCTCGCTCGTCCCCTGAGTCGCTCACACTGCTGGTGCTCCACTCCAGGTCACCCAGCAGGTAGTCCGTCCCCTCCACATCCACATCCAGGTCCTCTGTTGGAACACAAAGACAACATGGTTATTAGGCTAAATGGCAACTCAACATTATTGTTTATCTAATAAAGTTTCCCTGACAGCTGCTCACAAGCTCATATTACTACTTTAATCTGTCCTGATTAAACAAGGTTATATACAGTCTCTCCCATCAGTTGTTATAGCACCTGTACAGTCATGAGCAGCAGCAGCTGCACACTTTGCACCTGCAGCTACTCTCTCCCATGGTTTAAATACCTGAGGGAATATGATAATGTCTCAATAGTATTCTAATTTGCATTGTTTATTTTTGCGTATCATTATCTTTGTTTAGGTATGAGGTTAGGTTGTAAGCTATGGGGTTACAGTTACAGAGTGTAGAGTGTATATGTGAACTTACAGTGGGTCTGACTTCATGTTACTAATTTAAATATTTTTTGATTTTCATCTTTGACGGGCATGTTGGCACATGTCCCGTCTATGCTTCATGTACATTTATTGTATGAATGCAGTCATTTTTCATGTCAAGCCCATGTGTCCCTGTACATTAAGATAGGAAAAAGACATTAGTCACATAAACATACTATTGCCCATCATCGTTCAGTGGACTCCCTTTATGGTAGGGTCGACACCTCTTATCATTTTTGAAATTTTTCAAAAATCCAGCTCAATTTGTAATTGAAATCTATGTGAAATATCTTTTTGGTTTAACATATAACAAAGGAATGGACTGAACCTGACAAACATTTTCAGTATGTTTATACAGTTTGTTAAGCACATGGAAGCAACGCAAACAGACTGATAAGCAGAATCTACAAAGTCCAGATTCTCCTGCATTTGGGGCTCAGCAGACATTTAGAAATAAGTGTACATAAAAACATTAAGCATGTGATTGCATGTCATTGACTTTAAGTCTTCTCTCTACTGCAGTTTGTGTTTTGTCCTGTCTGTAGGTATTTCTGGCTTGTGGTTTCTGGCCTCACCAACCTGTCCTTTGCTTAATGTTCTCCTTTGTGGTGTTTGTCTGTTTCTCTCTGCTTTTGTCTCTCCCCTTTACACTCAACCAAACCAGTCAAGGCAGATGACTGCCCTTCCTGTTTCGGTGGGATGTTTCTTCCTTTCTCTGTCAACAACCAGCTTGTTCATTGGGAATTGTTTGGATTTGTTGGATGTCTTTAAACAACATAATGTAAATTTTTCATTTCACTATATGCAGCATCGCTAGAGGATGTTGCGAATGGTGTTAAATAAATAATATAAAACAGAACTGAATGAACTACTGAACTACTGTGTGTTACTCTTAGGCGTGCCAGTGCGGGCTACTCTTGGATTGTTGTCTTGACTTATTAAGACAGCTGAATGGAACTGAACTATAATTTATGTCAATGGCTACACATTTGCTTTCCAAAATATCAGAAGCCTTGTATCAGAAGCAATCTTGATAAACATCTTTATAAATATTTATACATTAGTATCTAACTTTAATGGTCAAATTCTATGCTCATGTTGTTTTGTGATTATTTTTTGATCAGTTTGATTCAAATAGGTTTACAGTCCTATAAGTTAAGCCTGACTTATTCACATTTTCTTAAACTGTGATAATACAATGTGGAATTTTGATTGTTTTATGGAACAGCAAGACTGTTTATTACTTTCATAAATAAATGACTTTGACTTAAGATGCTGCTTTAATGTCAGTCATCTATTCACTGCAAATTATACTGATATTTTTTTAAACTTCTAACCATTTACTTACTTTTTTCGAGCTTATATGAAGAAGGTTTATGTAAAGGTTTATTAATACATTTAATAAATGGTTTCGTAATTGTTACAAAATAGTTTAAATGAGTTTTACCAGTTTAGATGAATAAAAACATGCATCCTTGACAAGGCTCTAAATGTATTGCAGATATGCAGGTATCTTCTCTCTCTGGAGTGCTATAATAAATCCTCCTTGTGTCAGATTTCTGGTGAGATTCAGTCACCACACTTAGATCTCACCTAGACATTCTGAATAATTACATAAATGAAAGTAACCTAAAAGGATAAAGTCCAGTGAATAAACAACAATGGCCACACTTCTGCCTGTGTGTGGGCTCACCCTGATCAGAGTCGGACTTGTCGGAGGAGTGAGACGAGCCGGTGCTGTCCATGCGGGTCCTCTCCACCCCCAGCTGCTCCAGACGCCTCCTCAGGTGTCTCTGCTCCCGCTGTAGCTGCTCTAAGGTGTGCTGAGCTCTCCTATCACTCTCCTCCAACCTCTGCAGGAGAGAAAACAACACACTTTAGGAGCAGCTGTTGCCATCTGTGCGTCCATGTCTCCAGCATTCATCTGGGAAAGACACACGAAGCTAACACACCTACTCACTGCAGTGGTCAACAAATTGCTGTGATTAGGTGAGAAGTGCATGCAGGCATACACGTACCTTGATGTGATCTTTGGCCTTCATGAGCAGGCTGAGGGTGGTGTGCCTGTTCGCATCTGGTCCCAAGGGAACAAGGGATTTCAAGCGCTCTAAACACAGCCGTAGATGTGCCCGTCTAGAAGGACAAAAGAAGCAAAGACGGAGGAAACTGTCAAGCATCATTTCTTTCCTCCATAGTCAGAGACAAACCAACAACAGGCACGCATGGATGTAAGGGGAAGTGACAACAATTCAGCCATTACCATGACTACTCCATCCACTAATAAAGACCATGAAATGAGAAGAAAAATCTAGCAAGAGCACCAAGAGTTAAGCTTTGTTTTTGTCATTTCTGATTTGAAGTTACCATTTCTGACACCTTACTTTTCTTGACTTAAAAGTGTGTTTTGCATTTGAGCGTTTTAGCTTCACTACTACATAGCTTGGAAGTCGATTGTGGTCCAACACGTGCACAAGCATGAAGCCTCCAGTACAAACACAGAGTGGACAGTGAACTATGAGGCTTCTTATGTCTGGCAATAGAACCTTCCAAATGAAATATCTTGAAATTTTAATGAGCTAGAACCCAGATTTTTCAAATATGTCTGTGTGACATCAAATGTTGTCTATAAACTCGTAACTTTACAAAAAAAATGTGTCCATAATTTGCAAAATAAGTACAACATGAATTTGAGCAGGTGTTCCATGTCATCTTTTGCAATCTGGCAATTTCCAACACAGACATCATGTGGCCTTCTGTATTATTAGATTTCATCAACAGTTGTGGTCCAGACGGGTTCACACAGCCTGCTATAAACCTCTCCAAGTTGGGAAATGTTAAACCCAGTGATTACCTAAACACAAATTCTTTTCAGCCAGCTCTGTAATACTATATATACTTTTTGAAAATATTATTGGAAATGTTCAGCTTGTTAATCATCACGTCTCAAGTATGATTTTGGTTGGCAAAATATTACATAAGCACACGTACCAAATTCCCACATTTCAACACTTTAAATGTATTGGCATCATATTGTTTAAACACATCGTAAAACACAATAACCAGGTACCAAGACTACTCTAACAGTGACCTGGCCAGCCAATCCTGATGCTATGAGGCCAGAGAACTGACCTAGTTGGAGTCAATGTGTAACTAGCAGTGAAAGTGTATCAGACCGCTGTAAATTTGACGCTAAAACTCGTTGCATATTTGCTATTATGTAGGCTCCAGTTGATCACAAGCATTAGATGTCATGCGAGACAGTGCAACCTGTTCGCACTAACTGTGTCAACAGGAAGCTAAAACAATTAGTAAAAGAACAGAGAGGGCTTCTTTGTTGTTGAGGTTATGCTGTTGAGCGTGTTAAGATGATACCAAAATTCTTTGATACAATACCTGCCCTTGATACCGATTTTAAAACGATACCATGGCAAAAACCTAAAACATCGAGACAAGTAATGGAATAATTTGGAACCTGTTGCTCTTTAAAATCTTTGAGCATGTCCGTCTGCGTGATATCTGCCAAGCTGGACATATTAAAATCTTGATTTGAAGATTTCAAATAACACAAATCTTCACTGTTCATTTATGTTTTACGTATTCTTAGCTAAAAGACAACTTTTCAGGATTTGTCATTCAGTGCTGCTAGGCTACTATTCATTTTAGTAATCAGAGTGCAGTGGGTGGGACAAGAAGAAGTCATATTTTGCACCATGCATCTACTTTGTGGACAACCCATACATCAGGGATCTCCAACTCCGGTCCTCATGAGCTACTGTCTTGCAGGTTTTAGACGTTTACATACTGCAACACACCTTACTCAAATTAATGGATCTCCAACAGCTTGTTGTCAAGTTCTACACAAGTCTGTTAATGATCCATTCATTTGAGTCAGGTGTGTTGCAGTACAGAAACATCTAAAACCTGCAGGACAGTAACTCACAAGGACCGAAGCTGGAAATTCCTGCCATAGATTGTCTCGTATTTGTAGCCACGTCTCTCATTTTGTAACCATGAAACTGCAGTGTGCTCATGAGAGGAACCAAAAGCTCTTGGCACATCCACTTTGCCTGTAGGGAGAGGAAGAGCACTGCTCGCACGCACACCAAGCGCTGGTACTAATAAAATGGGGCATAGTACAGCTTTAAACAGCAGTTCTAGTGACAGCATACTGTACAATAATGGAGCAGAACCAGAAGCTTCATTAGTTTGGTGTGTTGCTAGCTTCAAGAAAACTCTCCACACCACCACTTGTCTTCAGTTACAATCCACCAAGGGTCACTAGTTGAAGACATTTGTCAGATTTTGTGCAGCTCCCTTCTTTTTCCCACGTATGCAGTAGAACTCCCTGAGATCTTTTCAGATTTTTAGGTGTAAAATCAGCAGAGTTCCCCTTTAATGCAATTTACAGATCACGAACCAAACACCAGAGGGGAATTTCTTTATTTTTTCTATGTGTGTGCTACAGCACACATAAAAAATTAATCATCTTTATTGAGAGGCAGTTAGAGGACGTAAGGTTCTATGCAATATGATGACACCCTCCTGTGCATGTTTCAGGAAGTCGGCATTGTAACATCATTGCATAGTGTTGGCACATTTCATTGAGCAACAGTGTGGAAACCCTCCCTCAACAAGAAGAAAACAGAAATCCTAAGATCATCTGTGACATATGTTGAGATCTGAACTGATTAATAATGTCTCCGGTCCTGTAACACTCCCCACACATACACAGTTCCCATTTACATTTCTCATCTCTACTCTTGCTTCCTCCTGTACGGCTCTCAGCCGCTCTAAGCTGGCAGCCTTGGCAGTTGCTAAGGTCTGGTGGGTGTTGGTGACCACTTGACCCTGCTGTTACACAACACACACCTCCAGCTCCAGCCTCGTCAGAGTGTGTACGTGTCTGCGAGCTTGTGTTTGCCTGAGCGAGTGGGTGTGTGTACGTCAGACTCTTCCTGACAGTGAGTGTAAATTTTTATTTATTTATTTTTTGTATTAGGCAGCAGAGGGCTGGGAGTGCTGTTCATTTATTGTCTGCTGCAATCCTGATGTGAGCGTCACTGCCGGAAAGAGTTTATTCAAATCGGACACACGGAGAGGTGTAAAACTGATTTGACTGTGGGCAGAGAATGCACACAAACATTCTTGGCCTTCACCCTTTAAAAAACAAAACAAAGCAAACACGTAGACACACTGCAAGTGAAACTCTTGCACGCACATACAAAGCAGTATTCAGCAGCTGAAACCGAGTGCCTGTTTCTCAGCTGACTCAGTCCAAAGGGCATGCAGACTGATATTACATAACATGGAAATGTCCTCGCCTGTGTTGTTCTGACATAATAAGGGATCAGCAGGGCTAGATAATGTTTGTTAAACAACACTGATGAGGAGCAGACTCATCAAACATCACAGGTCACATGGTGTTTGAGTGGCATGGTCCTAGCTCACAGTGCTGTTCCAGCAACAGGTTATTCTGGTTCAGTGTGTCAATAGGTAAGTACATATGTGGAGCTACACGTTTGTGTGCTACCAGCCTAAGGCCAGAACCTACATTTCTCTGCCCTAAATTTTACACTTGTGTGCCTTTTAAATGCACATAACTGGTGTGAGTGCACGTTAGGTTTGAAATGAGGTGAACGTGCACGTTTGTTACATAAAAACAGTTGCAGCTGTGTGGTCCCTTCCAAACCAAAATGGTTTCTCTCACAGGAGCCTCTTACCTACTAAAACCTCAGACTAGGTCAGTTCATGCAGTTTGCCTGACCAGCAGTAAATCACTGCGTTGTCCTCGTCCTCTGACCCCTTACAGTGAGTGGCCATGGCTTGCCCGGAGAACCTTTAATGTAAGAAAGGCGGATGGCGGCTGGAGTCATGTTACGTGGATACAAACACGCAAGCGGACATGTACGCTTCTGTTTCTGTGAGCAACAGCGGAAGGAACAAAACAGGACTTTGAATATGTGGTGGTGATTTCAATGAGCCACTATTGCTGGAAGGGAGGTGTGTCTTGTCGTACACCTCCGGCTTTGCTAGCAGTGGGTTGCCATGACTAATTTACTATTTGTCTGTGATGGCTTTCTATCATCAGGCTACTGGTAGAAGAAACTAGCTAAAAGCCATGAACGTTCTCAAGTGGTCGTAATTTTGACTTACTGCTGGGTGTGAGGTGTTTCTGCACACACAGCCCTGCACACACATTCAGACAGTTAAATCCCAGGCACAGGCCTCAGTGCCATATATTATTCAGGCTGTCCACTGAGCTGCTGGCTTGGATCAACTAGCACGGGCAGGATGGAAGCACTGAGAGTGACGGGGACTCAGCTGGGACAAATAGAAATACTCATATTCCAGTGCAAATAGCAGCACTTTGATTTTCTTTTAAATCAGTAAACTCAGAGAAAAAAAGAAATAAAAATATTACTCATATCTCTATTCATATGCACATTTCTCTCACCACCTTCCAAAAAATACTCCAATCATTGGGCCTCCACTGACATTCACTTATTTTTTAAATATTTTTTTCTACTGATTGCTAGCTTTTGTTTTTTTTTTATAAAACACCAAGAAAGGTCTTAAAAATCCTAATAATAAGATGTGTTAAAATTGGTTGTTTTTTTGACAAACAGTCCAAAACTAATAAAAATTCAGTTTGCGTTCACATACAATAAAGGAATGCATGACAAGTAATGACAGCATGAGTCATTCTTCCAGCAAAAAAAGGTAAATGTTTTGCTGGAAGAATGACTCATGCAATTATTTGACTATCAGAATCATTTACCAATTTATCAATCCATGCAGCTCTAATCATTCTAACTTTTATAGTATATGTTTGCTAGTGAACTATACTATCTTATCTAATAATTATTATTATCCTTTTGTAATTTCATAACCTGATTAGCACAATCAAATAAAGCTTAACAAGTAAATAGGTAAAGTAATGCTGGACCAAAATTGGATATTCATTTACCAGCTCCATAAAATGTTGTCCAGACAGGCCAGCTGTACGTTACTGAAACAGGATCACCTGCTCTCAGGAGCCAAAGGGCACACGGAGTCATCTGATACAACCATGTCACCTCATTTGTCTCGTCGGTGTCAGGAGGGCACAGTGAAAAAACAATAGATCTGTTAACGCAACCCTTTTTAAGCACTGAACCAAAAGTATTATTACACCCATCAATCAATGTCATGAGACGACTGGTTTAGCAAAAAATGCACCTCGAAAAATGTTTCCCAGGTTCTGTCCTTAAGTTATGTCATGCTGTGACAAAACACGCTTCTGCATAGGGCTTTAACTCAGAAGCAAGGTGCCTGGGTCATTCTGATAAAACCTGAGTTGCATGTTAACATCTTATCCTGCTTAATGTTGGTTTTCACGTCTGCAAAGGCACGCTGCACAGGGCAAACAATCGATTATCAGAATTGCAAACCAACTTGTCTTGTCTGCTTGCTTATCAGTTCAGCAGTACACAGCGTACATTTACATGCACACAAGAAATCAGGCTGGACAGAGACACTGTCACTATGCATGTAGTGAACCGTTTACAGTAAAATCCATGTATGCGTGCAGCAGGTAAGTCAATTTTACTCCCTTGTAGACGTGGACAGCTGCTGACTTCCAAGATGTGTCCTTGTGGACGAGAAAGCAATTATTATACGACCATCTCGTCCGCTGCCATACATGCACAGTGGATCAGTGTCTACATATTCCGTGCATGCTCACTGCTGCCCTTGTAGTGATGTCATGTGGACCGTCGTACTCTCAGATGTGGAAAGTAAACATTGGCCTTAGTTCACAACAACACATTTCTTGAAACGTTTCCAGACAGTAGAGACATATATGAAAAGTCACACCACATGGCAGCCATCTTGGTAACGCCCCCAGACAGTTATTTTAAGCTAACAACACCAGGCTCCTATCTAAATGACTGAGGAGAGAGCCACAACTGCAAATTCAATGGTAACCAGTACGCATGAACTGCATGTGTAGAATCACTCGTCAAATCTGACAAAATTATTTACAAAGTCTGGGAACTTTGCACTACAATAAGGCTTAAAAAGCACTCATGTGCAGTATACAATACTGAACATGAATTAGTGCAATAATACGACTGGCTGCATATTTTCTGGTTCATCTGTTAGGGGGAAGGGTGAGACGTGTCATATAACCACTATCTTGGTGTTACTGAAGATTTCTATTCAAAATTCTGCAAGAGGCAAGTCTCTTCTTTAGAATGTCTCTGTATATGACTATGATTGAGTATAATATGGATCTATTCAATGTACATTTGGGCCCATTCATATGCAGCTGTGAGCCTGCTTCTGACTGGCAGCAGAGACTCTGCTGCGTCGATTCAAACTCACTGATAAGCCTGAGAAATGCATCGAATAATTTATTAGATAAAAGGTCAACTTTTAGCTTCATCTCTGTCTATCCATATGTATGCTCGGTCTCTCTTTAGCGTCCACATTTGCAACATGGAGGAGAGTCGGCGAACACATCACATCACTGTTTAAACTAATGCATTTAAAAATCTACGCATTCATATTCAAATGTGCCTTTTATCCATTTAAAATTTTTAATCTGGCTTTTCATTTTCTAATTGATATTTTACAGAATTAACTTGTCATTTTGACATCAAACTTCCTTTTTTTATCATTTAATTACAGTCGGGTTTATACTGACTACTAAAAGAATAATTATTTATTTACTTTTGAATTCTACATATTGGCTTTTAAGTTTTACTTCTCATCCTTTTCTTCCAGTGACAACCCATAATTTCCCCACCTCTACAGTGGGAGCGGTGGGGACTGGGGTAGAGGCTTGAATTTGTGGTGTGAATTGATATTTTTATTGAGGAGCAGCACAAATATGCACAAACACACAAAAATGAAAGTTTTTTTTTTGTTTTTTTTTTAACATACCTGTTCTTTTCCATTTCATTGTGCGTAGACCTGTGGAGATAAAACAAAACACATATGAAAACCACACATAATAACAGAATTACTGATTGAAACAGCGTAAGGTTTCCCATCCCCATGTGCCATCACTGCAGTCCAAGGCCTTACTGCAGGGGAGTGAGCGCGAGAGAAAAGGCTGTGTGGGAGTCTATGAGCAGTCAGAACGGCTGACAAAATGAGATTCTAGGACAAACGAAGAAAAGGCTGAGTATTCTGATGCCCGAGGCCTGTTCTATGGAGGAAGCTTTTTTAAGGACCACACTTGCACACAGATACGTGATGAGGAGGCCGTCAGTAAACATAGTAACAGTAACCAGAAACAGCAGGCTGAAGTAGACGGCACTATGCCCCTTCGTATTGCCTGGTTATCCATTGTGCATGTAGTCTTGAGCAGGGTGGGGTGGGGGAAAACACAGTGGAGGTAAAATGAGAGATGGAGGTGTGCTAGTGGCCGGACACCATGACTCCTGCATTGCAGTGTTAACGCGGCACACACAGACAGAGCAGATGCAGAAACGGGGTCAAGTATACATTTTGGAAGACGTGCGTCGGTCTGACCTGTGTGTAAAAGGGTAAGTGGGACAGACAAGAAGAAGGCAAAGAAGAAGATCACCTCTGCATTCCTGAACTCCCCTCCACCTTCACCTGACCCCCCTGATCCTGCCACTCAAGGGCCCAAAATAGCCTTTGCATTTTCAGCTCTGCTAGACCCTTAACTGTCACTGACTCTCTCTAACACACCCGCACAAACATGTTCGTATGGCTGTCTTTGTGAGGACATTTACCGACATTCTCCATTACCCTAACCTTTACCATCACAAGTAAGTGCCTAACATCAATGCTGACCTTCACCTAAACCTATTTCTGACCCTAATTTTAAAACCAAGTTTTAACTCCCAAACAGCCCCAAATGTTCTCCCTTTACCAAAATGTCCTCACTCCAATTGTCAACAACGAGAGTCCTCGAAATGATAGTCGAACAAGTCCACACACACACCTTGGTTCACCTCCATGTTGTTGCCACATTTGACAACTTATTCCCAAACTAAACTTAGTTACAACACTTGAAAAAAATCCCAACTCCTGCCACATAAGATGATGTAGAAAGGCTGGCAGTACAACCCCATTTTTCCTCATATCACAAAGTGTCACCAGTACGGGTGTCGTGTGTGTGTGTGTGTGTGGGTGCGTGTGTGGCCACAGGGTATCATCTTGTTTCAACTAGTCACTTTGGGTGCTCCCTATCTTGCTTGGGCCCCTCCAGCCAGTGTACATTCCTGTGCGGGGCAGACAGCCGTTGGTGACATAACAGCACTAGCAGGGAAATGATCCCACTTATTGAGACTAGATTTCAGGCTCCGGGACACCTCCCACCTCCTGTTCAACTCCTATAACTGTCTGCCCCTCTACTGAACACACCCAAGCCACTGCAATGTACAACTGGAATTAAATAGTAGTGAGTAAGGATGAGATTCTTCATTGTGTGCAATGTGGAATAATGCACCGCTTGCTGAAATACTCCCATATCACAAAATTACCCTGGAGCCTTGATCTAAATATAGAGTCACACCTCATCGTAGTTGGTTAAGAAACAAGATTACATTTATTTTGCATTGGATCACCATACCACCATAACATCACATAATCACTGTATTCCATAAACTCTGTTTAATTCTTGGTAGAAAAGGAAAAACAAATCTCAGCTCAACCCAGGTGCTGCTTTCATTTGTTCATATGAAGTGAAAATTTGGCAAAATTAAGCAGCAGAGTGTTTGTTTTTTTTTAATTGGCAGTGACATTGCAGACCTTCAATTTAACTATGTTCCAATACTGATCCCTTGACAAAGTTTTACTACTAAATGGGCTACTATCTCTTTGGTGATCCAAAACAGAGAGGGTTTAACAACCTATCAGACTGTACTGGACCACTGAACTGCAGTAAATGGATTCAGGATGATGCACCTGTCCTTCTGCTCGGTCAACAACAAAATTCTTCCAGCCTCACCCAATTCAGCCACATTAGCCTGAATGACAACAACACAGTGGGATGAGCATTGAATGACTACATTTGCCTGCACAACAAGGATGGTAGGCTCCCTGTATGATTTCCATAGTGCACTGTAGCTACATAGTGTGTGAATATATATATATATGTGTGTGTGTGTGTGTGTGTGTGTGTGGTGGGGGAGGACTCTCTCCATCTCTGTAATGGAGGAGCTGGTGTTCTCCACTGACTGCCAAGAGTGAGAGCAGAACAGGAAAGACATAGAAGGGTGGAGGAGGTGAGGAGAGGAAAAAAGCAAGAGGGAGAGAGATGAGGGGGAGGGGGGAGTCACTACTACTGACACACATGCACACATACACACCAGAAACACAGTGACTCCCCTCCCCCACTGCTCACACATCCATGCTTTAGTAAAACAACAGATACTGGAGGGGCTTGTACATACTGGCTTCAACGCCTTCAAATACATACATGGCTGCCTGCCCTACATATGACCAAATGTCGACAGCAACAAAAACCACTTAATGATCAGCTCTTCTGTGGCACAAATCAACTGTTTCCCCAAGAGAAAAATTCATTCAGCACTAGTGCTGGTCTGCCTATTAATGAATGAGGGCCAACATCATATCGGACCGTATCGGATCATCTAGGCTGTGCAGAAACCCTTATTAATAACAAGTGTGGCTCTGCTGCCCTTAAATAGCAATGAGTAAAAGCTGAAAACGTGTTCACAGCCGATGAGGGAGCCGCTATAGTTAAACAATAGTAAATGGGAATGTAAATGTTGGTAAGTTAAAAGGTTTTCTGACTGGAAACCAGGGCAAATCTGCACCAGCAGGAAAACTACTTGACATACCAAGCTAGTCCCACGTCTTCTTCACAAGGCAGGTCTAAAAATGTAGCACCACCTAAGCATGTTAAGACATGATCTGAGCTGGAAGCCCTGCACACCCTGTGCCTTTCATAACATGGCGGCAGTGGAAGCAAACAACTAATCTGTCACCGTCATTAAGTACACAGACAAATTGAAATGGCATATTCCTGGCTATATTTGATTAACACCAAGAGAAGGGTTTATGCATCCACATGCATATAGTGAAGGAGTGAAAAACACTTTTCTGTTTATCCTGAAATTGAATCTTGAGACTTGATTACAGCTGTGATAGTTCATGTAAATTTCCCCAGTGACAGATCAACAAAGTTTATCTCATTAACTAATTGGCAGGAAATTAATCAATTGAATTTGATAGTCTAACAATGGTATAGCTTATATATTATATAGCTAAACTTGTGTTTCAATTAAACATATCTGAAATACAAATAAAGTTGTGTGCTGACATTTTTTGTTATTCTAAATTTTAACACCAAGATTTTCACATTTGATCACCAGTCTCCTTGATTACTAATAATCAGGACTGGTGAAGATTTGCTGCTTTTTATATGTCGTTAGTTGCTGATTGTCACAAACAAAACAAGACACAGGAAGACGTGACCTTGGAATTGAACTTGTATTAGACACACCATCTAAAAAAAAAGTCACCTGAGTATCAGAATTAGCAAACCGTGTTAGTTGCGGGTGATACACTGACATGCTAAACGGGCTGTGATTGAGTACTGGTGGTGATCGTATCTGAATGTGAAATACTCTCATGCATGTGTGTATCGTAACCTTGAAACTTCAGATGTATGGATAACATAGCTGAATATGCATTGGTTCACAAGAGGTAACAACCTATTTATATGCGTATTTACATCCTTGACCTCATATGCTCTATGCATTGCATATTAAGTGTGGCATAAGCCAGCTAGTGGTTGCTTCAGGTCAAAGTATCTTTCAAACAAACCAGTTTGTGCAACATGTTTGAGCATATTGAAATGTGAAAATGTTTGTAGCTGTTCTGATCAGACACATCATCATAGAGTGGGGCATTCTGGTTCTTACATCTGCGTAAATTGGCAAGAAACACTAAAGTTTTGTCACATATAATCTTTACAATTAATGGAAGAGATGGCAAAAAATACATCTAATTCAGAGAAAGATTTTGAAATTCCAAGACACTAAAATGTGCATTGATCCATATCAGATGCATCCTTATCCAAGGTTTATCATAGTCAGATAAGCAGCATTTAAATCTGGATATACATTGGGTTCTCCAAGGTAAGGCCTATTAATAGACATACTTATGCTGTATGTTCCCTCTCACGTCCTCTGCATGCTCATTTCTATATGTCAGATGGGCAGAACAAGACATTTAGTCCAGTGAAGGGTGGTGTGATGTGCAATGTGGCCCTCGTGGCTGATATACCTGATGTCCAAGCAACAAAGTGTTCCAACAGCCTGAATAGTTAACATACATTATCTGACCAGGCTCCCACTTTGCTCTTCTCTAACGCTGCTATACCGCAGCATTATTAATTAAACGCCTCTGTGTAAACACCTAGCGTGTTTTTATCACTTGCTTATTTATTTCATTCTAATGAAAAGAGGGCACATAAAGGTAGGGAGGTCAGCAATATGACAATGCTGCATCTACTGAAGAAGCAGGTCCCCCTATGTCACTGAAAAGCTATTCCCATCAGGAGTTATCAAATCATGTCTATACTGACCTCAGCCAAGCATTTCACTGTTTTTTGTATCTGGTGTTGACAATCAAGGTTTCTCGTGAGCTTCGATGAAAACAGGTAGACAGAAAGCATATTCCACGAAATCTTCATTTACATAGAATATGGTGGCACTTTTGATCACGGCCCTACAGGGGATATTCTGGCTCAGAATACGTCTTTGGGAGATGACTATGCATGACTGTAAGAATGATTAGTATGTGCTACCTTGTTTGACAAAAATGCAGAAATATGCATTTCCTGATATATATGACTATTTGAAAAGCATGCATTACCTTTGATTAAATGTAATTCCTCCCCACAAATGTAGGTGAAAATTTTGAATTGCTATTTTTGTTGTCAGTTCTTATCATTTTGGTGCTGGTGATGTTATTTTGGTGTTGGCTGAATGCCATTTAGGGGAGGGCATCAAAATTTCCTTCATGCAGGAAACACGTTTTTCTCCACTGAAACAATCACACTCAGAAGTTCAGAACTGCGTCATATTTGTACATTTTGTACACGCCGTAACTCACTGCACAAAAAGTAAATGTACATATATCCTCCGACACAGGGTCATGAAACCCAACTGCAATCTAATCACAGAGTGCACATTGATCTGTGGGGTGTGGATGCAGCACAAATCTGTCCTCAAATGATTGATTTATGGAATTCAGGTTGCAGGCTCTGAATGCACTTGTGTCCACTGAGGTGACTGGTGCTGCCAGGACGTGGCTCCCTCATTGAAATGTCTTTTGCAGTCACCTTGACTGACCCAGTTTGCTTCACCCAGTGGTCATTCACTTTGAGCCGTACTGATGTTTGCTGCTGTCAGTCACACATTTCAAAGAACACAACGGGAAGTCTAAAACATGATCTTAACCCGGCAGACTCCCACATACACATGCAGCCACAGGTTATACTATCAGAGGATCAATTCTGTAGTGCCTTAAATGAGTCTTTGACATGAAAGAAATAGGTGAAAGGTATTGGCAATCTCACATATGTTTTTTTTTTTTAACCTTGCTGCACATTGACAGATTACTGTGCTGTCAGTGATACAGTCAGGTAAGCTGAGTGCCTAATACCTTAATTGGGCAATGCATACACCGATGCATTGCCCAATGCACAATGCATACATCAGTGTTGAGCTCCTTATTTTGCAGTTTCATCTTGCATTGCTGTAGTTTGTAATTTCTATTTTCTTTTGCACAGCACCAACACATAAAACAAATCTGTCATCACAAATAGCACATTATGATTGTGACTTGAAACACAAACACCAGTAACAATAGCTTAATCCTGCACTCAGTGGGGGCACATTTGAAATGGAGAAATGATGGGCGGCTTGTTGCAGAGCTGAAAAACAATGAAGTCTGTAGGTTTTGGCCACAAGAAGCAGAATAGCCTTTACCTGCTACTTGTGTTTTTCTTGCTTTTGCTTTTCCTTTTCAAGCTTTCCCTCTCTCGACTGCTGATGAAGGGTGGCATGGAGGCATAGCCATGTTCAGCTTCTGCAAGCAAATAAACAACATAATGGTCACATGTCCTGATATGTGGCAATGCAAAATAGAGACACAGTGAAAAGAAGCAAAGCAGGGAATAGGGAGACTGCAAAATGTGTCACAGTTGAGCTTGATCTTGTGGAATTCAGTAGCAATGTCTTGTGCTGAAGTGCAGGCATGCAATGAATGGATTTCCTGCAGTATCTTTCTACAGTATTTTCTCCCCTCAGCCTGGACAATGATGTCATCTTGAACTGAAATAAACCCCACTAGCAAACCACAACAGAAGGAAAGGAGGGGCCTCCACGAAAACAATGTCTCCCTGCACATCTGACTGCATCTGCCACATATGCATTCATTCTTTCGTGATTAGGAATGCAAATGCCCATTTATCTTTGCACATATGCATTATGCATCAGTAATATCTAATAATGATTAGCACCTGCTTGGGGTTGGCGATGCACCCTGCTGTATTGTTGTGCAAAACCAGGTAATGTATTTGATGCATGGCCCGATTACTTAATCCATTAAAAATAAATAAAGGGCAGCAACAGGATTTAAGATAGCTTTAAGATGACATGTGCATACATTCGCATGATTTTGGGGGGAGGGGTGTCATTGTAATTTATCGAATAAAAACAGACTGTAGCAAAAAAAATACAATTATACTTTACCTCGTTCCCTGCGATCAAGGTACTCGGCTGCTTCGATCAACATCTGCACCATTCCGATCGCCGCCATTTTCAACAATAACACTGATAATATAACAATCCGATGAGGGATTCCGTGACTGTACACAACCTGCTTCAGGTCCTACCACTGGCACTGCTTTTAACACTCAGGTAGCTCGCTGTTCTGTCACTTCTTATTTTTAAAAGGCGAAAGGAGACGGTTAAGAGTTGCTCCTGCAGTGTATCAGTCGGGGTATTTAAAAGTTAAAGGTCGTGGACACAGCGGCAACCAATTTAAAAAGCCAAACTAGTCTCTTCCTTGATGACTGCTGAAAAATAATGGTGTAAGTAAAGGTTTGGCGTTAGCTGGCGAAACAAGGCTAACACTTCTACAACAGCTAAAATACTTTGCACCCCTTTTAAACCAAACTGTTAGCTAAATATCGTTGATTTTCTAAGCAGCTCTGTGAAAAAAGGCGGCTTGTTGACAAAACGAAGGGCTGCTTCACAAATAAAAATAATCCGTTGTATTTGGCAAAAAAAAATAAAAATGAAGTTGGCTAACGTTAGCGCTAATGACAAGTTGCCAAATGACGGTGGAAAGTTGTTGCTATCTCGGTTGTATGTTGTAAAGCTTCAGCCAGTAAACAAAAAAACGTTAGCCTGTGCAGTTGTCACACTTGCCTGATGTGAAATGAATGTAAAAAAAAGAGCTAGCTGTCTTAAAGTTCAACCGACGATGTCATCCAACCTTATCGGTTCGGGGCAAAGTGGCTGGCTAGTTTTGTGCTGGTTTATCGCTGATAGCGCGTGATACGTCTCGCTGGAAACGCAGATAGCGACTGACATCAACTGGGGAACAGTGACTGTTTGTCAAACTGCTTCCAAAATAGTGGCTTGTTGATCTGCACAGCAGCTAACTACTGTACTTTAGCACAAAGCTCCTGTGTGCTGCGATATGATTGGATACGGGATACAACAACTCGAGTTCCTATTTGTCCTTTAAGCCATCAATCGTTGAGAGGGGGTCGGCACTGGCTGCCACTGAGGAGCCGGGTTCAGCCATTTTGGTTCTAATTCACGTTGGCTGAAACACGCAGTCAAGCGCCAGAATGGAGGCTAATTCGGTGCCACACACTCCTACGTGGTGATTGGTTGGTTTCTGACACACTGGTTAGCTATTGGGTTAAAATGCACAAGCGCTGAGGTGACAACGCCCGCTGTTGACAGTAGACACGCCCCTCTGCCATGCTGTTTCGCGGTGTATGGCAATGTTTGGCTCCCGTAGTGTTGTTTGCCTTATTTCGTGCTCGGTGATTGGTCAGATTCACATGCTCTCTTAGTATTGGTCTCTGTCTTATCCTATCATAAAATATAGCTCCGCGCAGGCGCACTATCATTGTTTTCCGAAACATGATAGCAATAAAATCCCTTTTCGAGATGAGACGGATGATGAGCTTCATTTAAGAGCACTACAAACCCTGGACTTTGACAAATGCCAACCTGGCACGGATCTATTAGCAGAAATTCGTCCTTCACCGTAGACTATATTTAATCGTGGCTGTGAAAGCGCCCAGTAGGACACACTTATAGAAAACACCAAATCAGATTAGTTAGGGGACACTGCCCTCATAGCAACATACAGGCATACACAAGAATACAAACCCGATTACATCTGAGTGCAGGATGAGTCTAATTCAGATACTAAGTTGCACCTATTGACATAGTGATGTGACCACATTCATCAATTTGCTAATTATAAGATAAAACTTCATTAATCCTGAAGGACATTCCTGATTGTAGATCTAACAGTAGAAACACAATAGCAATTACAAATTGGAGGGTTCCTGTGTATTCTTTGCAAAACGCTTTTATTTTATTTCAAATAAAACAATGCATCTTAACATATAGCTCAGGCTCCTACCAATGCTCTGCTGTGACTTACTCCAAGTACTACTATTTACATTGATGCATTTACTCATGAAAAGGTATATACACACAATTGTTGCATCACACACAAGTTAGATGTAACGAGAAACAACACAATACCATCTACTAACTCTAAGGGGAGGTAAACTCAGGAGACAAGTCGTTGAGACTTTTAAGCGATGAAGTCCAGTGGTCTGTTGAATCCACCTTTCCTGTTCATGTACTGCCTAAAAAAAAGAAAAAATAATAAGAAAACATTACATCACTGTTTCCCTCGCAACACTTTCAGATTACATCATCGAGCACCAATGGGAGTGCCGGGATCTCTGCATAGAGACACCTGCGGAGGTGATTGGCTACTTTAACAGTGACTGATGCTGTGAGTCCTCACTGTGAGGGGACTGAAAAGTTGACACTGTAATTCAGCAACATAACCAACAACTGGAGTTCAAACAATAACTTACTGCATAAAATAACAAATGATTATCGAACATTTTCAAAGATTGTCTGGAGCAAAGTGCTGCACTGATGGACTGACCACAAACCGACACATTATACAATCTGAAACAGTTATTTTTTGTTGGTTGACTTACCTGTATTTTCTTTTCATGGTGACGTTGACAGCATATGCATTTACTGATCCATCAGTTTTCTTCCCCTGTTTAAAAAGAAAGTTATTGCCTCTCAAATATCACATCTCAAGATGAATAGTGATGTATCACAAATCTATATAATGCAGATGCATCTGCTTGACCTCCTTTAATTCAAAACATGAGGATTATTTAGAGGATAAAAATGTTTGAAACTAAACTAAACAACAATGTAACAAATACAGGGCTGTATTAGAGAGACAATATACAATAAGTGGTATTAAACAAATGAATGAGAGGTGTCTTCAAAGCTCTCAATATGTAATAAGCATTTCACAATACTGGAATGTTTCAATCAACTTAGAAGAATAGCAAGATATAGGGATACGTGATACTGGCCAATAAAGGCTTTAAAAATAGGCAAATAAGAGGGAGCTTAGTAATGCTCAGTGCTTTTAAGCACAAAAGGGCACATGTGGACCAAGATTACATATACTTGTTTTGCAACTTATGAAATAAGTCTGATTTGATCTAGTTGTGGCTGCTGTCAGAATTGACTCAGAGATCAGCATCACCTAAGCCTGTTAAAGTAGAAAGAAGTTTAGTTTTATTTAAAAATTATACATAAAAATGAATATATTTTGTAAATATGTAAATTTGAAAAAATGTAAAAGTGTATTTTATGTCTGCATCCACCTGGGCCATCACAAAAAGAGTAGGCATGATATTATGTTAATTCCACAACAGAAGAGACTTCATGTTTTCTGCAATTAGGTAGAAAAATATGTCCTGATATCATTATTGGCCATAACAAGTTTTAAAACAGCATACCAAAAACCCACAAAAATCCAATATTGTGCAACCCAATAAGAAACTTTGTCCAGCTCTTCTCGTTCAACAAATAAGTTACACCTCATCAGTGGCTAAGTCAATTCCTTTCACAGAGCAACGCAAGCTGCTGCTGATCTGATAAAAAGTATTAAACAAGAAGTGTCATTGTGAGGTGTTTCCCGTAAAGCTTTTGCAGGTGTATGATGTCCAATAAATGTGATGTAAGCCACTGAGGTCTAGCTTGTTGTCCAGTAACAGGTTTTCTAACTATGGATCTCTTCAATTTTCATCACTTTATTGTCAATAGATTGAAACTAAATAATGCAAGAAATGAAAAACCTTAATCACTGAGTTTTGTTTACTGCGTAAACATGGTGAAGGGAAAAAACATGTGAATAGTGAGCATTATACAAAAGCAAGCTGCTTTACAGATTCTAGTGTGTGCAGTAAAGTAGAAAGTCACCCCTTTAAATTAAAGCAAACAAGCAGCGAGTATGTCTTCAGTTTCGCTGTAGAATGCTGTGACCGTTTTGTGAAATAAAGTGCACCTCCTCGTGGCAGCACAACACAGGACTCTACTGTGCTCTCACCTTGGTGGTATCAAAGGAACCAAATCCCATCAGCTTCATCATCTCAATTTCCTCCTCTGTCTTGTCCTTCATATCCTCAGCTGTTAAAAAAAAATACTTTTATTAAATTTTGTAATTGCAGTTAGAAAGACCAACGTCACTGAAAAAGAACATTTCCTGTATGTATAGATAATATTGGCATGCTGTTCATCTAATACCTGAGATCTGAATAGGCTTTGCGGACTTGTCCTTAGCGTCTTTGCGATCATCGTCACGCCTGTCCTTTTGTCTCGAAGGAGAGAGGGAGGAGGAGCGATGACGCCTGGGAGGAGACCTGTAGATGGAACACAAAGATGGCTGCAGGACGGGTTGTCACAACTACAGAGAGCTGACACGTTCGCAGCTGAACTACTTGGTGTTGTTCACAGTTTGTTTAACCGCTGTGATAAATGTGCTTGTTAAAGAACATAGGAAACACACAGTAACAAATCTGAACAAAATGTTTCTCGACTAATTCACTAGGCCTTTTGTGAACTGGGCTTAAACTGATTAGAGTTTCCTCTAACAGGTCACTGATGGTCTCAAATTGACCATTTTTGTTTGTCCTACATTACTGCTGGGGAACACCATGAACATAGCAACTGAGGTGGAACACTGACACATAAACATGCAGCTTTTCAAATATTACTCATATTGTTGTCCTGAACACATCAAGTCTCAGACAGACACAGCTACAAATGAAAACGTATTCAGGGTTCTGAAAAACTCACCTTGAGCGTCTCCTGTGAGGAGACCGTGAGCGACTTCTGCGCCGTTCACGATCCCGATCTCGAGAACGAGAGCGATCCCTCTCCCTTCGCCTTCGCTCGCGCTCCCGGGAAGCTGAGCGGGAGCGTCTTCTCTCTGAGGGGGAGGAAGAAATGAGATCATGACATTAACTTTGCATTTGGGAATGTTTTTTTTTTACACAACAGCCTCTCATGTGACATAACAGTCTTCTCTAAAATGATGTTGTGGGGAATTTTCTTCTGTACTTGGTTACAATTCTCTGTAACATACTTTGATTATGCTATTTCTAGCCATGATTTTACCTGCATACGTAATTTCCTCTACAAAAGTTTTAGCCAGCACTGAAGGAAAACCACTAGTGCCAAAAGTTTAAGACCTGAGAATTTTATTTTATTATTTTTTTGAATGTTAAACTGGTTTGGTAGTTGGTGTCTTATCTACTAAAACATAAAGTACATTTTTGTTTCTTGAATGACCACAAATAATAGGAAAACCTACATAGGTGTCAATCAACTAAGGTAACAGACTGATTTGTCATGCACAGTCATACCTAAGAAGCTCATGCTGAGGTAGGAAACACCCTGCTGATGCTCATACAACCTCTATGAATGTCACTGGCACCATGTGAGTCTTCGTTTAATGCTGAATATGCAAGTTTCTGTTTAATGCCACTAGGAAAACAAGTTGTCACCAGGTGATTGAAATGAGGTACTGGACAGTGCAGACATGTTTTTTTAACCACCATGGCATCAGTCAGGTATACATTAGTGTTAATATTACCTCTTCATTATGTGTTCCTTTCACCTTAGATTGCCTCAGGTAATTCTTTGTTAAAACAAATGAGTATGTAGTTGCATGACAGATGAGATTTCAAAGCTCCTTCAAACACCTTTAATATAGCAATAAATATAAATATAACAATAAATGGATTAGTGCTTTGTGATGCATAGTTTAACCAGTATTCTGTAAAATGCAGTTCAGTCTGACTTATGACAAGAGTAACGCTGTTTATGATAAACACCGAAGAGAAAAATTCTTTGATATGAGAACAGCAAATATGCAGACACTTAATATTAAAATAATTGGCAAATGTAATCCACACTATTGTCAGCTGGCTTTGATTTTACACATACTACGAGATTGAATTAGATACTGATATTTCACTGCATACTGTATATTAAAGTGCAAAGTCTTGGCACCACTGCAATGGCCAAAGTGTTTATGCTCTTCAGACGTCACATTTTAGATTTGTATGTGGTATATTTAAAGCAGAATTTTGAGCAGTCCACGATGAAAAAACACTCCCATGTAGCAACTCTTAGTAGGAGGTAGGGCTGAACCATTCATTTGTTTAATATCAGAATTGCAACTTGAAACAATGGCGTTAAAAAAGCTAAGGCTGCAGTTTAAGACACTTTAATATAGCAAGTATAGATACATATAGATCGACTATTGCTCATGCTGCATGTCTGACCCAGGGTTTTCACTGCTGTGTCAGTGATTTTAAAATTCATGCTGTTCTCCATGTGCGATAGTCACACTTTTGATGGTATCGTTCATGGTAATGCTTCATCTTATGTTTTATATCTATTACACAATAGAACCCTCATTGTCTGATATTGATATTTCTGTATCACTGAGTCATATGCTGGTACGACCAACAGAGAAAGCAGAAAAGTTAGTCTGGACATCTGAGTTTAACAGCAACAACTACGTATCCATGGTGTGCACAGCTGTCCATGTGTGCATCTACAAGGTATATAATTAAGGCTTGAGGGGGAAAAGGGAACACACCCCAACAAAAGCAGCCCCCGGCCTACAGCATAACAGAGCTACCAGATCCCCTCACTGTAAGCATCAAGGATTTTGGTGAACTCCCTAAAAAACTGGTGTAGACCCCAACAATCTAACATCCATCAATCTCTTACAAAAATTATATCCAAAACCAAATTGCAATATTTGTCAGTTGGATGTCCTCCCAAAATCAATCAGCCAGAGCAGGGAGTGTCATCATTTCTGACCGGGCCTTGGTGATGCATGAATAAACCCGTGGTGTGCTCCCTTCCTCGCTCATCACAGTACGTGATATCCCTTGATAACGGAGTCCCTTCACCCTCTGTCACCTCCTTTGTGGCTTCTGTTCTGGTCTCCCAGGGCACACAAGTCCGCTGCTGCCTGGGTCTCTTATCGCCTTTGTCTATGCCCACAGACCTCCCCTACTGGAGGTTGCAACCAGCGGAACAGATTGTTACCCTTCCAACACCGATTTCATGTTCTAAAATCATCCAACACCCTGTGTTCAACACTGCCAAACCCTATTTATGACACAGATGATATATCCCACCTTGCAGTTATCTGAGTAAAATTTAAAAAGTAACTAAAACGAAAACTGTACCTACTTTTACCTGATATATAAACCACACATTTGCATTTGGTTTCATTTGGAATCAAACTACTACATAGAGCACATTATATTTTTTCAGGGCTTTAGAAAAAAACTTGGATTTCTTTTGGAACTGCACTACAGGCTCAAATACTATTCAGACTAATTTGTAATTGTTTTTACTAAGTTGGAGTTTCTAGTTTAATTCTACAGTAACGCACTTTTAAATGTAGACACTTGCTTATAGATCACACTGTGCTGCACAACACAATGACGATTAACTCAAAGCAACGGCCCTTTTGCTTTTTTCGAATTGTTTGGATTGATCACTACAATAGTTGGTATTTTTATTAATAGATAAACAGGCACTGAATGGCAGCCCTCCAAATCACGTACGCAGAATTTTCGATATTGAAATCCTAAATAAACTATGAATAAGTTCAGCAAACATCTGGATCCTTCTGTTCACCTCCGCGTATCAACACAACACAGCTACTGCCATACAAACACGAAGCATATTAACTGTCTTTTTATTACACAGATTAAGGTGGTCATTATCATGGAAAACAAAAACATATGCACATCCATATTAATCAAACTTACTTTTCATAGTGTAACAGAAAAGAAAACCCACGCTACCAGAGCTAACAGTAAGCTAGTGCTAAATGAGCTAGCTACTTGGAGTTTCTTACCTCTTCTCGGAGGAGTTCGACTCCTGCTCCTGCCCATCTTCTTAACAAATCAAATGCTACCCTCAAAAGCAAAATGTAGCTCTTCAGAGGAAATCAATTGTGGTATGAAACACGAACAAACTGTGGGGTTTAGTGAATTTTGTTGATGTCTGTTGTCGTCTTGTCGAGTGTTGGAACTTCCGGTGCGCTGTCAGCAGCCGCGCGCCCTCTGCAGGATGGGAGGGGAGCGCGCGGTCGCTCCACTGCAGCACTGAGTCAGTGAAGCAAAACAAAGATCAAACCACCCCTCATCCCACTGACAAGATATTCATGGACAGCACTCAAACTATCATCAGCACTTGCCATAACGCATCTCTAATAACAGAAACTGGCATTTTACAGTATTTTAAACTGATCCTGTGTATTAGATCATTTCATTTTATGTACAGAAAAGTGACAAATCTAAGGAAAAAAAACAACAATGTCTTGGTAAAGTATTGGGCCACCACATGCCGCCAGAACAGCCTCAGTGTTTCGTGGCATTGATTCTCTGTGTCTCTACTGGAGGAATGATTACCATTCTTCGTAAATGCATTTTCTCGTTTGGTGTTTTGATGATGCTGGTGGACAGCTCTGTTGAGATCCAGAAACGGCAAAGGCCATAGTGCACTCAAACTATTCAGTGACTCGTAATGCGATATGGATGGAGACACTGTCACTGAAGAAGAGCCCAATCCCATCCGGACAGAAATGTTTCATGATAAGATAAAGAAGATCCCTCAGTACAGCTTTGGGTTGATGAGCTGTGATTCTTCTTTCTAATGAGACAAGTGGACACAAACCACGGCACTAAAATGCCTCTACACAGCTGAAAGTAAGAGTTCCCTCACTGCATGGGTTGGGGGTTCACGCTTTTCCTTTAGTTTATCATCCATCTGTAAGTGTAAGCATCTAACCTGAATACTTGTTCAGCTTCCAGTTGCAGTTATTGTACAGTCCAGCATCCACAGGGAAAATTTGCTATTTGCACTCATACTTCTGTGAATTCTCTTTACTCTGCAACCTATTGTGTGGAAAATATGTGAGAAAAGAAGTGCGTGATAATGAAGCACAGAAAGACAGACGGAAACTAGATGCTGTGTTGATTTTAAATCAAACTTGATCTTTAATGACTGATACATGGTAACCTTGCAACACTCACTTATACATTCTAATAGAAAATAAAATAAAACCATGAGCAAACATCACACATCAGCATTTTGATAACAGCTACTGGTTCAAACAGAAAGTAAGTACTGTTAAGAGGTATTTTGCACACATACATTTAAAAGAAAATGAGAAAAGTGGAATGTTTAGTACCTTTAGTATCTTCTATTACTGGGTTTCAGACTGCATTGACAAGCAACAAATTCTTTATCCTTTTGGTTTTGATAACAGCGTTCACAGCGAGTTGTTTTGTTGCGAGCCAGTATAATTTCCCCGCTTTCTTTTTCCTTGTTCGTCCCTGCTGTAACAACATCAGCAGGCTGATAGTTTTACACAAAACCAGCATTCAGCAGAGCACAATCAGTAGCTATCAGTATATTTCTAAATGCACTGCACCTGTGCTCACAGAGTATACCTGCAACATCTATCTGATAAGTAGAACCAAATCGTGACTAGAAGATGCCTATGATGATGAACAAATGCAACGTACTAGAATGTCAATCTACATATGTCAAGTGCCTATACATGGAGAAAGGGTGCATAATTCATGGAGGCTTTTGTTTCCACTGTGGTTTGCAGAGTTGTGGATCTAAAAAAAAAAAGATGTATGAAACAAATTCTGAGTGGCAACTGCACAGGATCACAGCGGTAATCCCACTTTTAGAGAGGAACATGGTTGAATGCCTGTACAGTGAAGTGAAGTAACAGATCGATTGCAGAGCAGGTGAAAATAAGACGTAAGTAGTACAGGGACCGTATGTGTGATAAGAAGTAGTGCGTCAAAATGTTGGGTTGTGTCCGACCTGGGTCAAATAGTATGTGAAAACAACTACCAGTGTACCAGATGAATCACCACATACATCAAAATCAGTGAGTAGCAGTGGTGCAGTAGTGAGGATCAATTTAGTGTCTGACATTTTAAATGGCTCTTGGAATAGATCTGATGTGGTAAACTCCATCTGCAACTAGGAAGTAATTCACTGTAGTATTTCACCGAGGTTTGGTGCATCTGTATGAGCTCAGGTCTCAGGTCTCGGCTTTCTCCTTCTGCTTCTTGCTCTTTTTCAGGAACGACGGCGGCTTGAACTTCTTTTTCTTCTTGGACGGGGACTTGGAGGGTGAGCCCTCGGGGGTGCCACCTTGCAGTTTGGTGGGTGGAGCAGCAGGTGTGGAGGAGGTGTCATTGGTTGAAAGAGCCTTCATCCCTTTCTCCAGCTCCTCTGTCGTCTGCTTCTCCTCCTCGCCTCCGTTCTGAATGGCCGGAGAGTCGGTCTTTGCTTCTTCTGCTCAGAGTTTTTTAATTTTTTTTTTTAAAAAACAAACAAAGCACAGAGCATTAAGCAATGACACAGAAAGTCCCGAGTCGGGTGCAGCTGCAAAGCTACATGCTAGACTCGTCACTGCAGATGAACATGCTGGCTTAATGAGAAGTAAGTTGTCGTACGGTTTCTCTGTACTTACTAGTGAGACAAGACCATAGCACCAGAAGTGTGCCCTATGAACAAGTGTGGAGTAACACAGAAAAGGACAGACAGACAGACAAACACAGAAGGAGAGAATACAACAGATACAGTGGATACACAGACAGATGGATTTCCCAACAAAGGGCTGAAATGTAGCAAATGTAAATCAAACAGTAACCAGACATTTTGACTTAACGATTAACGTTAAAAAAAGCTGCATTCCATTTACTTTTAGCCATTTTCCAGGGCAGAGCAGGCTCACTGGTACAGCAAAATGCACCAGAGCCTTTGTTCATACTTTAATTAGATGAACTTGTAGTAACGGGGTTGAACTTGTATGAGAAGTCAAAATGTCGTTCTTGACAAAGATCAAATACGCACACCAACAAAAGCTGACACCCCGTGTTACTCCTTCATGTATCTGACGTGTAAACATCACTTGGATGACTAAGACGTGCTCCTAGACTACAGAACATGCTGTCAACAGTTTTCACAGCGACTGAAGCATGTTCCAGTACTGAGGTCTCTCGATTATCCAGAGAAACTGGGACAGTCGTCTTTGGAGAGAGAGGACACTGTTGAATATTTTAAACAAACATACAAATGAAATTATATTCACTGCTATTGTAATGGGTGGAGGCAGAATTTCTTTAATGTTATCAGACATAAGCTTGTTATCACTTAACAGGATTTTTTTTTGATCACTAACTACAGCAACTGAAAAGCTGTCACGTTTTGGACAGACAAATTTGTTTATCACAGGATACATCAGGTTAAAGTTACAGTCAAAAGAGCAGCCTTGAATTCAAATCAAAAAAGATTATGAGATGGAATCATATATATTTATCATTTAATACGGAGAGAAGGCAGAAGCCCCTGTGCGCTCAGTTCTTCTGTAAGGTTCCATAGTTCCTTTTAATGTGTACAGTTCCTAATTCTTTTTTAATATTATATTTTGACAAAAGACACTTAGAAGTATCCACTTCCAAGATTTTTCCAGAGCTTTCAACCACATCTCACAGTGGCTGAGTCTGCCTGTATAACAGCTTCACACTGACCAAGCGCCACCTGCTGTCGAAGCCCCAGAATAATATTAAAAAAAGTGGATCTTGTGTTTGGTAATTTTAATGAAATTACCATTTCCTAAGTAAAGCAGAGGCTTTCACACTCCATATTATACTTATAGAAAATGGAAAGATCATTTACAGGCAATCCCTTCAGGAATCTTTATGAATATACACTGATCTCATGCTCTATTGCCCAGTTCTACCTGAAAGTGTTTTCACTACAGTCAATATCTGCTGTACATGAGGAGGAGTAACATGGCGGTCAGTGAGTATTTGAAGCGTGAGAGGGCAGAAGCAGTGCTGACTCAAACGTGAGTCCGTATAAGACCCGAAGCAGGCTGCGGCTCAGATACGTAGGGCAAGACAGGCAGCACCCGGCCGAGCCTCACCTGACAGAGGAGGGTGGCTGGGTGAAGGGCCCTTTGTCGGGGAGGTAGCGGGGGGAGACTCCTTGTCATTTGCCTCCTCCTCCCCTACTTACACAGACACGCACACACAGACACACACAAACAGTGAGGGACAGCGAGGGCTCAGCTGTGCAGGTTAGTGAGACAAACAGAAGTGAACACAGTTTACACGACAGGCACGAGTGATGTCTTGTGTGTAGCATTTTAAACTCAAAAATGATTGCGCAATTTAACATGACGTTAAAACACAAAAAAAGACCAGTGCTGAGAAGATTGCAAATCTCTTTCAGCCTCTACACTGCATTAGTCATGTACATGCTAAAAAAGTAAATCTGCTGAATTGCTTCACAGCACAGAGATAATGATTTCCCCATTTAACACATTAAATGGTAGAATAACAATAAAAACTGGTGGAAAACTGAAGCTGAATTTGATGTTTTTGTATTTAAAATGCTACACACAACACCCTTCAGAAGGTTAGAACACAGTGTGAAATGCGTCAGTATAGAAAGTGAGAGGCGGCACATAAAGACGCCTTTACTACACTATATTGCCAAAAGAAAAAAAAAAAAAGAGAGACTTTCATGGTGCTACAAAAAAGGCAGTAAAAGGTTATCAGATGAGCTAGGAAACTCAATAAACACATCAATAAATGTTACAGCTGTTAACTTGTTAAAACAAACAAATTAGTTGCTGAAAATCAATTGAATCAGGAAACAGAAGTACATCTGTCCTGTTTCAGCCTCTTTACTAAGGCTCACAGCATGTTTTAGAACAGGTTGTAAGATTTTCATCATCACTTTAAAGCTCTTCATTCTGACCTTTTAGTACTGTGTGTGCCAGATCCTCAGGCACAGGTCTTTTTATCTGTTTTTGGAGCCCGACTAAAGCTAAAAGGACACAGTGCAGGAACCTAAAACCTGTTTTTGTAAGAGTGTGGCTGAAATGAGATGAGATATTTCATTCTAACTTACAGGTGTGATGTTCAAGTGTCTGTACCGTTTTTTTTTGTTATTGTTGTTGATGTTTTTTACCTTTATTTTACCAGTTAAAAAATGTTTGAGAACCAGCTCTCATTTGCAAACATGACCTGGTTTTGGCCACATAATGTTTAAGACAACAACTATCAATAATGTAATTCTATAGTAATACTGCTTTCAGGATGCATCTGGTCTAAAACAACGGTGAGTTTACTGTTATATGGTTAGGAAGCCAAACAGAGTGAAGAAAGCTGAGGGAAGTGTACCATCGGTCCCTCCATCCTGTTTCCTCTGCACCTCCTGGCGGTAGTCCTCCAGCTCCTGGTCTGTCAGCTGGTTGAAGGGGTTGGGAGGTTCTGGCTCCGGTGGGACTTTAGGTGGGCTGACTGGGGACTGATGAAGGACGAAAACACAAAACCACAATTTTAAACTCTGAAGAGCAAATGTAGGGAAAAGAAGCCAGAGGTTTGGGAAGCAGACAGACTGCAGTTTACCGGAGGGCTGTCTTCTGTTATGACGCTGGCGAGGACTTGAGACTGTGGTCCTGCAGTTTTCATGTCCTGACGATTCTGCTGTCGAATCTGAGGGCAAAATGATTTTTGTAAACACTTTTGATTCATGTGGCAGTATGCAGAAAGTAGAGATGGGAATTGTGGAAGAGAGAGAAAAGGCCAAAAGCAAGTTAAAGTTACCTTGTTTCGTGTCTCAATCACCTCTTGAGGGTTGGTAAAAAGAGGCACAAACTGGTTTGGGTTCTCGATCTTGATGGCTGTGCTGCCAGCTTGTGTCAGCTCTTCTGTCTTTAACCACTACAGGAAAGAAAAACAACATCTTATGTACCACTTTAAAAGAAAAATGAGCAGAGATGATTACCGAGTGTGCAGACTCTGTCCGTCTAATTCAGTCAGACATGGCTTACAGTGAAAAAGCCAGCTCATTCTTTAAAATAATAGATTTTTTTCCTGAAAAATACTATGTTTTCATGAGAGATTTATGAATATGGAGTATGTTTTTCCAGCAGAGGGCAGCCTCTGCACTGCAGCAGTCCTCACAGAGCTGGTGGGCTTCCCCCTGCAATGCAGAGAAGAGGGAGAGAGGGGAGGGTGGGAAGAACAGCCAAGCTCCTCCCACTGTTGTAAGACAACCTCTCTCATAATGTTTTTGTCTTTAAAGGCCTCATCTGCTTCATCTTTCCTCTAAGGTATCAGGAAATTTACAACAAAAGCTCCACAGTCTACATCAGTCTCCACAGGGGAAAAGCGGCAGATTTTGGATGCACATCAGATATAATATCAGACAGACAGAGAGTTAATTATTCTGTTGCTGTGTCCGCCTCCTCCTTGCATCATCTTAAAAGCATCACTCCAAACTTTAACAAGCTTGAAGCCCTTTCTACTTTCCCTCCTCACAGCTCACTTTGATCTCGGTCCAGGTTCTGATCTCTCTGCTGCTCTTTCATCATTTTTATCCCTTCACATTCAAACTGACACAGTCTACCAATCTGCTGTTTGAACTGAGAAACATTACACAATATTTAGATCAAAGCAGCTAAAATTTGGTTATAGAATGCAGAAAAGATGCACGTTTTTTGGATTATATATGGAATCACAATCCCAGCGACTTCTAACACATATTGTTAGTACTGCTTTTCCAGACTGATGCAGATCTTCCCTCCCTAGAGGCTCACAGTGGTGCGCTGGTGTCCCGGGCTGGCTTGCTCTTGGTTGACTTTCTGGTAGGTGTTGGGGGTGTTGAGCCATCGGGTCCTCTCCTGCTGCTGCCGCTGGGCAAACGGGTGCTGCCTCAGAGCCGGGTGGACTCCGTCGTCATCGAACTGGTGGAAGACTGTGACGGTAGCCGGCACCTCCACCTCCCTCCGTGTTCGCGATCGCTCTAGTAGCACAGGGAAGCGGTAGGCGTAGCCGGTACGGTAGCCCTGCGTAACAACAGAGGGAGAAAGCTTTAGGGTGTAGACACACATTAGGCAGCGTTCTTTCAAAGTGCACTGTGCCATGTAGAGCTGAATCGTGGTACTGACTACTATACTGTGAAATCAATTAAGTACTTTGGCACTTTATTGATATCTGTGGCTTCACCGGCATCAAAAGAGGGAGCAACATGTCTGCAAATTTTCCCGTGTCCAGCTTGTAGTGCAGAAGAGTTTTTGTGGTTTGTACTTTTCTTCCACAGAGCAGCTGTATCAGACCTGTGTCAAGCTACTGCTGATGCAAAATGAGGACTTCATGCTGCTACTTTGCATTAAAAGCTTTCCATTTGCAAACCACAGGAGGATCTTTAGGTATTCATTGTGAAGCAACTGAAACAAATACAGCAGTATTTGTCAAAGTGCTTTTACTCTGGTAACAGGATGTAAGACGGAAGGTGGACATGGTTACGACTAGCAAATGTTCACATCAGGTGCGCTCTAATTCCAGTGCTACATTACTGCATGCAAGAAAAAGATTTAGTTCATCCAAATACATAGTAAGCTAAATACAGATTTCCAAAAATACCAGGATGCCCTACTACATCTGTTGGGATTTTGCAGAATGCAAGCCTGCATGCTTTTCTGGCCATTCTGACCCACAATCCTCTACACTGTTATGTCACAGTCATCACGGTGTCTCGCGAGTATAAACAAACTTGAGCCACTGTGAGCACCCAGACAGATGACAGCTCATTTCACACCACAGACTGTGACGGTCAACGTTTAGGACTCAATAATATGACGGAGTAGTGCGACCCATCTGTATGCACACGGCATGAAACAGCATGTACTTTGAAAGGGCAGCTGTAGAATAAACCTAAAGTAAAAGGAAAAAGTGTATGATTAGGAACACAGCCAACTGTTTCAAGACAACTGGAGAAGGCTGGTTTCTAGCACTAGGCCAGTACTTATATTTGTGGGACAAATATATAAACAACAACAACAAAAATAGCAGCTACTGGAACTCCAATTTTATGTGGACAAAGGAAATAGAAGAAGACAAGCTATTTTAGCCTTGATGGCAAATTTTTAGTTGTTGATGGTGATGTTAGAGAGGAGAGGACTGCTACTTGACAAGGACATCAAGAGGACAGAAGAAATGGTGCTTGTTGTTCTCTACAACTTTAACTAATCAGTGTCAAGCATCACATCATTTTTTAGGGCGAGGAAAATGACTATTGTGTGTGATGGATGATTGTGCAAAACAGAATTTTAAATCAATCAAATTCCCTGAATAAATAAATAAATAAATCTAACAGTGTGGGATTGAAGAATTGGTGGTGTAAAAGTGACAGTTACTGAGCATACCTATTATCTGGAGTTAATTATCTTAAAGGGCAGACTTCAGCTAATTTAACAGATTAGTTCAATTTACTTTTAGCAGGTTTAGACTACTTTATAAACAGTTATTTTAAGAAACAGCAGATAATATATCTGAGGGTTTCAACATAAATAATGAGAGAGGAATGAAGGAAAAAAGCTTTAGGATTGTTTTTTTAACATTTTGCTTTTTGCTGAAGTGTAGGATCATTTTAACATCTATTGAAATGAAACCATGTAAGAAAAAATACTATTTGGTAGAAAATACCCTCCTTTACTCTTTCACAAAGTGTTGTGGTTAAAAGCTTGTTATATTATCTAATGTGTATAACCTTAATCTAAAAAGCAACTCAAGCTGCCAGATGAATGTAGTGGAGTTGAAAGTACAAATTTCTCTCTGTCACATAAATTTGAAATAATCGGATTAAGTACTTCAAACCTCAGTAAACTGTACTTAAGTAAAGTACTTGAGTAAATGTACTTAGTTACTTTCCACCACCGTTTCTTTATTAATCAACAGGGCAGAGATATCAATGGTAAAAAAAAAAAGCAAGATGCTGAATTGGATTTACAAGTCAGACTATAGTACAGTAGGTAATTCCCAGAATCCAACAGAAGTGGAACATGTGCACCACACAAAAAAATCAGTACTGAGCAGATATTTTCAATTCATTTCATTTAATATTTCATGGGAGGAGAGCTAAAAGCAGCAGCAGCAGCAGCAGCCACAGTGAGCTGCTTATGAAGCACTGCAGCTGACAAAACCTTCTGCACTTTATGCAAATCAGCACACCTAAATCTTTTGGTGTGCCACTCTTCTAATTCCAGCAAATCTTTAAAGTGGTAATCTAGAGTATGAGTGTCGCACTGCCACAAAGTTAAGAGAGTTTAAGAAGATGCATTAAAAAAGAATTAATAAAATCAGTGCAGGGATATCCTGATTTGTAAACTTGTTATAGACTTGTTATAGATCTATAACACTGAACTCTACACTTCCTAAGAGACTCACTAGCATCCATGGTCCAATGCCAAAGATGCTAGTTCCCGAATTAGTTACAGAAGACTGAAGAAAACGGAACTTCATATGTAAACGAAATGTTGACGTTTTTTGTGTCCTAAACTACCCCTCTACACATTGTCTGTTCAGCGTACTGTAACTGCTGCCTACCAGGTTGTCCAGAGTTCTCATGAGGGCTTCAAACTCATGCTCCCCAATGCGACTCTTATGCAGTGGTCCGAAGGTGGAGCCAGCCCAGCCAACGGTGCCGGTCGGGTTGGGTTTGTGGGTGGCTCGATCCAGCAGAATCAGGTTGTGTTCTCCTCCAGCACTGCACAAAGCTGACACCTGGCAAAATCAAAAGACACAGACCGAATTTAAGCAACTGCAGGGACTCTTGAACTCTTTTTATAGAAGGAAAGGTCACTGAGTTTAGGTTCTGTTACCAGCAATGTTCTGCTTCATACACATGCACATTCAAACAAGCACAGCTCTGCACAAAACGTTTTTTTTTTTTAAACACTCTTTACTGTGTGTGAGGCAAAATATGACCTTACAGTCACATATCTGCTTCCCTACAGGCCACTGCTGTTCCTGTAGGATTACTGCAGTGTTTCTTTAGCACATGACACTCCTCTGGTGTATTATACTGCAGTGCAGAGCTGCTGGCTGAATTACAGTGAAAGGGTACCAAGAGAAGGGCAACTGCCCAGGTATAAAACTGGTGCATCTACATTCCCTTCACATGCTAGTTCCCACACAAACACACCCACACACGCAGTGGCAGCACTCTGGTCTCCAGTACGTCAGCTGTTTGTCAGTGCAGCGTGTGTGTGTGTGTGCGTGTGTGTGTGTGTGTGTGTGTGTGTTACCTGGATCTGGCAGGCAGCCTGGATGTGGTAGATGGTGTAGAAGGCCTCCTCCACAGACTCCCCCAGAGCCACAATGCCATGATTCCTCAACACCAGCACCTGAGATGCATCATATTATCAACATCACCAATGGAATAAAACGGGCTGAGCTGTGAGCAGCAGCACCAGCTTCAATAATTAATCCAGTGTAAGGCCGCGTCACCTCGTGTCTTCTCTCTGTTCATTTATTCATTCTCAAAGCTCATGTGGGAGGCACAGGAGCAGCTGAGTCAGTCGCTGATGTGTACGTTTTATATTTAGTCTTGTGGTGTGCTCACCTTACAGGTGGGTCCTAGGCTCTTCTGCAGCTCCACTCTGTCCTCCTCCTCCTCCATGACTCCATTGTAGTCATAATAGGCCACATCACCGACCAGCAGAGCCTCGTGGGACAGCGGCAGGAGGCCGGACTTCATAGCTGAAACCTGGGGACAGTTAGCTGTCAGTCATGGCAGTAAAGGTCATGACATTCACAACTCACATAGTGTTGGAGTCACAATGTGCTTTACAAGCAAATCCACGCTGGACAATGGTGTAATGTTATCAGAGCTCACACAGAGCAAGATGACATTGGGAAGACTGCAGCTTTGAGACAACATTCACAATCATCAGTGTAATTTGCAATTTAAAGGATTTTTTGTGTTTAGGGTATAAAGTGTGTGTGTGTGTGTATGTGTGTGTGTGTGTGTGTGTGCTCTGACCAACAACAGTGCCCTCTCTAAACAAGACAGGACACCAGTGTTAATTTTATAAAGTAAAGCTATGATGAAAAATATTTTCCGTCGACCTTTTTTCTTTTTTTTTGTAAAGAAAAAAAATAGAATTAAATAAAAAGTAATATTTGAAGATGGGAACTCAGACGAAATGTTTAATAATTTTAGTCAATGGATTAATGTTAAAGACAGATGCATTTTCAAATTGAACTAATCATACAAGTTGTATTCATTGGCCTGCAGCATCTGTAGAATCACACTCTGCAACTCAGCTGTCAGTTGCATCTTAACATTTAAACTAGCTGCCCTTAAAATTGGAGTATCTCCTCTCAGGCTAAACCCAGACTATAAAGAACCTTAGTGAAACATCGACTGGATAAGCTGCTACTGCTTATGCTAATCCAAGCAAAACAGAGCAGAGAGATGGGTCTGTTCAAATAGCATTTTAAAATGATAACTAGACATACTGAGGAGAGTCTGTTGTATCACTGCAGTACAGGGAGACATTGACACTGAGCCTTTTCCACTTACCTCGCTATATGTGAAAATAACATCCGCAACTATGGTAACTGTACACAAAGATGGTGGCAGCTGTGGCCTCAAAGTGATCAGATAAACTTAATAAAAGCAAAATGACACTAAATTGTCAAAGAATACTAGACTGAAATGTTTGTTGCTTTCGTTGACTATAACTAACACCAATTAAAACACTAACTGTGACTAAAACTACTACACATCTTCATCAAATGGCTAAAACTAAATCAAGCGCCATAATGAACACTGCAGGACCCAGCTGTGAGCTCACACCACCCAGCACGTCAAACTCAGCCCAGACTGACTCACCGCGGCTGTAGCTGGTGTGTGGAGGTGAAGCAGACAGCGAACATCTGGTCGGGCCGAGTAGATGGCCGAGTGCAGGCTGAACTTCTCGGTGTCCACGCCCAGGTTGGTGCTGCCCTTCTCCACCATTTCTCCCAGGATGTTCACCTTAACCTGTGAAACCACACAGCACCAGCAGCATGTGTCTGTCAGAGAGGTCATAACAGCTCTGCTATATTGACATATTCACAGTTTGATAGAACATCTTCTAAAATGCATTTAGTATTTGGTTAGCAAAGTCAGAACTCTATATTATGCTTACACCAGTGTTACGCTAGGGAAGTAAATTATAAGAAAAATCAGTTTTAAAAACTTTTCTGCTTCTTGCTTCTATTTAAAACTTGTTAGCATCATGATGATGCAGGTGAACTTAATCCAAACTTGTTTTTTTTTGAAAGGCGGACAGACAAGCTCTAGATGAATCTGCTCACAGTCAGTGGTTACAAGAATATAATATGAAGCAGAATATTTTACAGCATTTTAATGTTGTGAAATGTTATGACAATACATGTTATGATATGCATGTTATGATGTTATGATGATCCTTTATGAAATGAAATGAAATGAAAAATACTTTATTTATCCCAGAAGGGAAATTCAATTTATGTTTTAAAATGTCTTACATGTAGCTAAATGTTGTCTCCTTTAAAACGTGTAGCTCAGTGATGACCACCCCATTGTCTCTTACTGCGGCTCAGAACAGCAGCTCACCTACTGCTCTTCTCAAACACTAAATCCCCACCATGCTACACAATGTCAAGTTGTAATATTAGAGTGATTCAGTTGTATATGTTCGAAGTAGAAACCCATTCTGAAGAATAATGACGATACAGAAAGCCCCACATACACTGTGAAATGTATTTATTCATTATGTCCAAAATACCAGTGGCAATAGCAGTGATGTTTCTAGCTGACTATGTGAGCAGGCTACAGTCTACCTCTAAAGTCACCTACAATGTGCCTCTCAGAGCAAAGCAAAACACGAGAACAGTCCCCACTGCTTGTGAAATAAACACAGTAAAACATATAACTTGCTGTAACTCAAGTATGGTTTGAAATAAATTTGGGGTCTAAATGTTGGTTCACGGTTAGTTCTTGATTATCACATTTATGTCAGAACTGCACGGTGGGTCGGCGGTTAGCACCGTCACCTTGCAGCCTGGAGATCCCCGGTTAGGACGCCTGGCATCTTTCTGTGTGGAGTTTGCATGTTCTCCCTGTGCAGCGTGAGTTCTCTCTGGGTTCTCCGGCTTCCTCCCACCGTCCAAAGTCATGCTGAGGTTAATTGGTGATTCTAAATTGTCCGTAGGTGTGAATGTGAGTGTGCTTGGTTGTCTGTCTCTAAGTGTAGCCCTGTGATGGACTGGTGACCTGTCCAGGGTGTCCCCTGCTTTCACCCAGAGTCAGTTGGGATAGGCTCCAGTCCCCCGCGACCCCAGTGAGGATTAAGCGGTGTATAGATAATGGATGGATGGACATTTATGTCAAGGATCATACAAAATAATAATGTAAAAGGGAAAATGCCTCAAATCTTCTGGTAATAGCGCAAACCTCTGGGTTACTAGTGCCTACGTTGCCCACCTATAACTCCTACCAGCCCCTACATATCAGGCTCAAACCTGCCCCATGTGCCACTCATGGTGACTCACCAGACTGGATCCGGTCACCTCACTGAAGGCCAGGCCGTCTGGAAGCACCAGGAAGTGTTCCTGTTCTTTACTCACACGCAGCTGTCAGAGAGGAAGAGTGACAGTGGTAAGAACAGATGATGACAACAGAGTGGAACATTACAATACTGAGTGAAAACTCTTCTGGAGTTTTTCCTTTAGCACAGCAAAAAAATAAAAAATAAAATAACAAAACAGAGCACAGACGCACAGATTTCTATCATCTGAGCAGAGATAACAGGCTCCTTCCTAACCTTGTTACTGCAGCGCTTTTCTTCTGTATTGACTGTTCAAACTGCGAGTTCAAATGTCCTGTCTCATTCTTTCTAAACAGAATTAGTCAGTGCCTTAATATAGCTGTCAGATCGATCAATGACTTACTAGAAGTCCAGAAGTTATCTTCATTACCACAGACAACCTGACTAAAGCGGATCATCTTGTGGATGTTAACAACCAAATAAAGTGTATTTCACAACCTTCTACTGACATTGTTGTGTCTCAGCAAAAGCAAAAAATAAATGTGAAGTGAAAAGGTGACAAAACCAACCGTGAGACAGGTGCGGCTGATCTGGGCCCAGCCGTATAGGTCGAACAGGCGATGGGTGCTGGCCAGCTTGCAGCGCATCAACCTCTCCCCCTTCACCATGCTGCCAGGCTCCCAGCCATGCAGGTCGTTGATGGGTGTCACCATCATCATGTCTGTGTGGGGAAGGAGGACAGAGAAGCACACAGAGTCAGAGTGCAGTAAAGGCTGGTCTCTATAGAAATGATGAATGAACATTCAACAACTTCAACATAAGGACATAGCCTTGGTACTTAATATCTAGTTAATGCCATTTTCTTTGTATTTTAACAGCACTGGCATTTTTTTTCCCCCACACAGGTCCTCTGTGTAATTTAAAATCACTTACCTGGATGAGGTTTATCTATACAAGCATCCATTCACACTGCTTCATGATAACAGATATTTTCTCTACTTCATCAGTGCTGCAGTACCTCTCCCTCATTACAGCTTTAGTCAAATAAAAATATTTCAAAAATTGCAACACAACAAATACATTTTCCTTTAACAGGCAAATTAATTATTTACAGTTATCTCTCAGTATTTTTACAATCACAATTTTTTTCCTTCAACCATAATAACATTTGTGGACAAATACTACCACAGTGGTTGTATTCATACATTTTCAGTGGCAAAGCACGGACCTTTCTCACAGCAAGAAAAGCACAGGTGGAACTAACAACACTAATCATGACTGTGTTCCTTTTATGGTGGAGACACAGAGAGGTGACCAGACACTGCCAACACCTCCCACACCCGCTGAATCAATCACTCTCTGTCCACATTTACTGCTGCTTCCAGTGTTGCTACTGTTTAAACTGACAAGTTGGAGCTGCTTTTAGTTTGACTTTTTTTTAAGGATGTCAAAAAAATAATAAAAATTCAGAGCTTTCAGATCGTTTCTACTTTTCACGTACTATAAGATCTGTTATGTAAACTGAATGCAGTCATCAGTTAACCCATGGCAGGCAGTCACAGTGTTACTAAAAATTCCTAATCATCTTCTATGTTATGTTTTGATGGTATCTCAGGTGGGAATTACACAATAAATACTGAACTGAACCTGAAAATAAATCTCTATATCTGTTAGAAAAACTGCAATATTTTCTCCAAATCAAGCAAACAAACTTTGATGCAGCTTCATTGAAAAAGTAGGCCGCCCTGTCACACTGCTGTGCTCCCACAGTGTTTTATTCATAATTGCTGTGATTGATTATTGAGGGAAACCTTGCACAGTGTGCACACCCAGCCTCTATTTTTGCCCTGATGATCAATGGAGACAACTCAGTCTAATCATGAAATGAATATCCAGAGTAGCAGCTGACTGCATAATAGTGGATAATCCAGTCTTAATGGAGATTCAGGATGACAGCAAAACACTTGGATTAAAAATAAAATAATGTACTGAGCTAATAGTAACAACATTTGCTAGTAGCTGACAACACTGACTCACAGTGGAGAGGAACTCACTAACTACGCACAGAGAGGCTAATAATGAACGATAGGAGGGTTACTCAATTACTAATTACATAGAAAGTTAAGTGTATTCTGTAATGTGCATGGCAGAGGTGCAAACCTTCAGTCACCAGTTTGAGCAAGATTCTAAGAACTGTGGATTTACAGATAGGACATCACATAATTTTCATTAATTTCTCATAGTAACTTAATGAATCGTAATTTTGGCGTGCCAACCCTTTAAATAGACCAGCAGGAGAGATGCAGAGGTGTTTTTGATAAGTCCCACTACAATAATACCCCAATATTTACAATAATGTAAAAATATGTGACAGCTCACACATCTGAAGTAAAGAAAAGTACCAAGTGTGATTTGCTGTTAGATCCTGATCAGTCATGTCTCCATGTAATGGATCATTTAAAATTTTAGGTAGCCCTCTAACGGAAGTTGTTATGGCGTGTGTTAATGTGTGCAACTCACTTTGCAGATGTTCACATGGATCCTGTCTGATTCTGCAGGTATTTAACATACTTGAAGCAACAAACTGAACTTCAGTTCCTGTTATGTTTAACTACACTGACGACTGGTGAGTGTTGTTGACCTGTGCCAGACTGTCTTCATCGGAATAAAGTTGTACTTTCATAGACGTTTCAATCTGTAATAAACTGAAATTGTACAGCAAAGTGAATGTGGCATGTTCACAACAAAACAGTTTTACTGATATTATGCAAATTGTGTCTTTGGTGCTCTCTTTAAAGTTTACGGCCAGACAGAGACTGAAAATTCAGCCTGAGAGTGGGCATCCCTGGCACTGTAATATATTGTTCTTTAGTCTATTTAAAATGCATTTTGAAATTGTAATCCTCCTAATAACAGGTATTGTGATTATGTCTTTTTGTTTTGTAACTTAATATTTAAACTCATTAAACTGGTCATTTGTCCCTGAAGTTGTCAACTCTGGAAACGTATCACAAGACACGACAATGTTTATACGGTCAACAAGGTTACAATGGAGTGATTCAATACACTAAAGGCTTATTTAGAGGTCTTAAACACATACTGGAGGGGGAGACTGGCAGGGCGGCTGGAGATCCATGTGAGGCCATGAAATCAGTCAGCTGTCTCAGTGCCCAGAGGTTGGATGAGCTGCCACCCTTCTTCATCTGTTCCTGGATCAGCACATCCAGCTCCTCTCTGAATGACTACAAACACAGACTAGACATTAATATATTACCACACATGCACGTATACACAGATCATGAATCTTTTCAGTTTAATACTGACGCTCAAAGGTCCTGTGTAAAGGATTTCAATACATCACTACTGGATTGTCCCCTTTTCTCCTAGTGATATGAAAGATGCTCTAATTACATGAGTGGCTTTGAACACACGAGCTGATTAACAAACACTCCTCCACGACATGGGCGAGGGTGAGTAAACATATCTAATGAGTCAGCCATATTCTATCACTCCTTTCACTCCATGATCACCCTCTCCACTCCACACAGTGATTCATCAGCATCATGTAGCTCCACAGCTCCACTCTCACAGGCATGCACTCAGATTGGGGTTCAGCACTGACTGCAGGCCGAGCTGTCAAGAGCAGATTTATTCTAATGTGAGGAGAAAAGCACATCTGGAGATGAGAGAGACAAAGAAAAGGAAAAACAATAAACCACAGAGACAAACAGTCAGCTCACGGGACTCTGAAGGAGGCTGGAGATGCGTTTCTTATGCTGTGATCCGGAGCCAGGGGTGGAATGCTGAGGAGACGGGAGGCTCTCAGGGACTCCATCACTGGGGCTGCGCTGCACCGGGGTGCCCTTCGGGGTCGGAGACTTACTCATCTTCTACTGTTTTGCAGTGGGTGTCTTACAACCAGGTGTGGGTAGGAGGAACTGTAATGAAAAAGACACAGACATAACATTATGACTGCTGTCATCAATTTAAACTTCTTCAAGAAAATAATCCTACTTAACCTCAAAAGGACTTAAATGTAACTCTACACCATTGCTTCCTCTAGAATATGTGGATCTATGAAGTCCCCACCCCTCTTTTCACTCACTGCTCAAGCACTCCAGCTCACCAACGACTCTGCTGAAACACTGTAAAATTACGCTCCACAGTGACAAGTTGTAATATTGGAGTAATTCAGTCACATATTTGAACAGAACACTAAATCTAAAGAAAAATTATGATGCAGAAAGTTCCACCCTTAGTTACTTTGGTTAATTATGACTGAAACCTTGGAAGTCTGAATGTGTATTTTTAAGACTGTCATCTGTACACCGCAATGCTCAAACATGGCGTTGACTAAAGCTTTGGGCATGCTACAGAGTAAAAACTTGATTTCTACCAGAAGGGGTCTTTAAAGAAATGCATACAAAATGCAGATAGGAGTAAACATTCTGACAAGATAAATGTAAAAGTCACAGCTGGAGATCAGCGCAGGTCACTGAGCATTCACACTTCATCCATCTTTGATGTTTTGTGAGGCACCAAAGGTGTGGCTTAGCATGCTGGCAAAACTCTCTACTTTTCATAACATCCAATCCTTCAGTCATCCATACTGTCACTTTATTGCAACATGTGACAGCAGAAAGATAACATGAAGAAAGTACTTCATCAGTTTGGATTACTGAATTTAAGTCATCCATATGCAATTAACATTTTAAATATCGCAGGAAATATGATAAATCATTTGAGGAGATGCAGTCCACTTTAAAACCTGCACGTCTGAAAAAGAATGAGGAAATTTATCTCGCAAACATTCTGGAGATTGTCCTTAAGACATATCATGACACATCATAAATCTGAAATACATTCAAAATCACAAACACCCACATTTTGGAATAAATTGGCAACTCATGGCAAGTGGCAGGGACCTCAGACAGGATAAATGTTGCTCCCTCATGGAGTTTATTTGAGGGCACAATCTGAACAGGTTTCAATCTGTAATTTCCTATTTACCAATGGAGTGAATGCACAGTCCAGCAGGAGTGAAGTAGATCTGATTTAAAGATTAAAGGAGGGAAATAACTTTAAACATATCACAAAAGTCTATGAAATTATGTTCTAAACTATTCGAATTAGGGATGCACGAAGATATTGGCATCATCTTTATCAGTGTTGACGAACAAATGGGTTGAAAATGAGAAAAAAAGTGTTGCATTTTATGTCTGCGCCTGCCAATGGGCCATCACTATAAGAGTAGGTATAATAATATGTTAAGTCCACTATATTCCCTTTGGATATTGGCAAAAATCAAAAATTTTGTGTGCCCCTATTCTTGATCATAAATATGACTGTAGAAGTTCCATTACAGCATTTTTTAAAGGGCATTTAGGGCATCTGACATGAGTTTGTGTAATTTGTTAAGGACAAAAAAAACAACTTCAGTATTCTAAGACATCAGCCATCAGCAAAAATCTGTTATTGTGCATCGCTAATTCTAATTATATGAGCCAGATGCCCCAAAGCAGCAGCAATAATCCTTTTCAGCTTTAAAAGCCATCAAAGTTTATAAAACAAATATAACTAAATGTGCAAAGAGGAGAAAAACATTCCTAAACCTGTGATTTCAATAGTGCACAAGAGCTCTGCTGAAGGATCCCAAGCTGTACATGAGCCCAGAGAGATAAAATGTCTGAGGAGATTCAGCCAACATGATCAAATATTAAATAACAAGCATCCGTTCAGTCAAAATACTCTCCTATGTACAATTCAACTCCAAATCCTTTTGTATCTTGCCTTGATGTGAAAAGCTGAGTTTCCGTTTTGCCATTACAGTGAAAAACAGAACGCTGGGCTACACATTAAGCCTCGGTTTCCTTACATTCTCAAATGGCAGCGTGAAGATGAAAATCCTACCCTCACATTAAGGATGTTGTATTCCTCGGGGCCCTGCCTGCTGGAAGTGCAGCGCTGTAGAAAATGCAGCATTAGCAGTAAGAGCTCACATGCAGACAGCAGCATCAGAACCACTAACAGGAAGCTAGCAAGTGATACGACTTGGTAATTGGAGAAAGAGTAAAGAGTTACCGTAAGGATCTTCAGACAGGACCTGGCCCCTCCCCGACTGAAACACACTCAGCTCTCTGACACACACACACGCAGACACACACAGTGCTGCAGGGAGCAGATAAGGTCCCCAACACACCACACCCTCCCTCCTCTGCTACATCTCACTAACCGACTTCATTAGTAGATTAAATGCATCACTGTAACACAACTGTTTATATGTGACCTGAGGTAACACACACTCTCAGCTCCATCCTCTACATTACAAGCTTCCAGAGGAGGCTTTTAAGCCGTTCACTCCAAAGATGCGAGAGAAAGCTGTATTGGCTCCATGTGCACTGTTAAAGCTCGCCGTGCTACACATGTGAAACGCCTAAACCTTTAATGGAGTTTCTGGATGAACTGTGCACTTTAACCCGACACTATCAGGCTCAGGAACGCTGGAACGTTACATCAGCTGTCAAAAATCATCAGCCATCGGCTGTAGCATTAAATCCTCCTCATATAAACACACAAACCAACATTATGTAGCATCCAAACCATTCAAACAAAGCTTAGTTTAATAGTATACTGAATCCACAATCTGAAAAATAATAGTTCCTGTACACACCATTAATAGTGCTCCAAATAATATCTAGCAAATATAATTGTTTTAAGTTTTTTGTTTTTCAGAATAGATATGTGTGGACCCACCAGGTCCCATTTTGATCATTGGACTTGATAATAGTGTAAGTGATGAGAGGACCCAGGAATGCAGTATTTCTCACATTACATTACATTTAATATTTTGGGTTCTGGACTGTTGGTCAGACAAAAAACATGGAATTTATGACGACTTTTCTCACTGTTTTCTGATGTTTTATAGATCAAGTTATTGACCAATGATAAAAATTATCTTTAGTTATCTTTAGCTCTAGTTTTATGCTATTATCTGCCACCCAACCAATAAAAATGAAGAACCTTTAGTGCTTTAAAGAACCACATAAAGAGTGTGAAGAACCATCCCCTAACTAAACACTTTCGTCAATGAGCCTTCTGATGAACCATTTAGGAACCATTCTTTTTCTCAGTGTACAGCATTTCCTTTATAAACATTGTTTTCTGTTGAATAAGTTTTGCCACTTATGCTTCATTAACACTTGTGTAATTAACATTCTAATGTATTCAGCAGTCAGTCAGCCAGTCAGTCTGTAAAGGCCAAAAGCAGCAGCTCTGTTTCTCTCTTAGAGTAGCTAAAGGTTCACAGTGTAGATGACTGAGTCTCTCTGGGGGCTTCGGGGGGCCCAGCTGCTGACAGGCAGCAGACATAAAGACTCTCTCTCCAGGGACGGTCCTAATGACTTAAGGGGAGACATGGACTTCTGGCTGCTGGCCCACCATCTCTCCCTCCTCCTCTTATCCTATTGTGAAAGCTGACCATGCTGCATCATCACCTTACTTTTCTTTCATAAGCGCTCAGGATGTAATGGAGCTGATTTCCTGCCATACTCTCCTCTCCTCCATCTTACTTAGAACCCAAACATAAAATCTGAATGTCAGGATCACTTACGTCAGGGCAACTTACGATTACGATTTCCACTGATGAATAAGCTGTCGACTATTTTTTGGATTCTAGATTTGTTGTTTGGTGTGTAAAATGACAGAACATGGCAAAAAATGTTGATCTGTGTTTAATGAAGGCAGAGGGTACACATGTTTTCATCACAACCCAAAAACATTCAGTTTAGTCAGAGAGGAACAAAGACACCAGGCAATATTCACAGTTAAGTGGCAGAGAATTTTGACTTTTTTTTTTTTTTGGAAAAGACATAAACTGATTCAACCAATTATCAAAATAGTTAGCAATTACATTAACAGTTGGCAAACAACGGATCAACTAATTAGTCATTGCAGTTCTAACTTACATACACAGTAAATTATTAAGTATTTATTTACTTAGTCATTGAACTTTGTCGGGATTTTTATTCAATGCTCTAAACCCCATTGGTTCTCTAAGATCCTTCATCAGGATAAATGAATCAACAAATCTGAAGCTGCTGTCCGGTATTGCATTATGCTCAATCGATCTGAGAACAGAAAATAAAAAAAGAGTTGAACTAAACCACCAATTTTGAAAAAGAATTCGAGCTTGTGATACTTTATATTCACATATGCATGTTGGTATTGACTGCTGTAAATCTACTCCCTTGCAGTGCTTTTAGGCCTCTGTGTCTGAGCACTGACATCCAGCAGCACAGAGGCAGATAAGGGTGTAATTACCTAAGCAGCTCTGGATTGATTTTCTTTGGCTCCACTTTCATTAGGTTTCTGTCATAATGGCTGGTCAGTAAATCCCAACCAGTTATATAACTAGTTTAGAACAAATCACTGTTCTTTAAAAGAGGTAATGCTGAATAATTGTAACTATTATTTGAGCGTAGACTCATGAACTCCACTGTAAAGCTAGTTTAGATGTCACATTAGTTTATGTGAGAATGACTGGCAAATTCTTCACTTATTAACAGGTCTATTGTAACTACTGTTGGTTTGCATACAGTGCAAATAAAATCCACCCGCATGTTTACTGAACAAACTGAATTTATTTTCAACCAATGTTTAATCTAATGTTCCAGCCTGACACAAAAGAAAAAAAGTCAGGCAGTGGCAGAAAGCAACTAAGTACATTTACTTAACCCTCTTATAACCGACACATTTACTGACATCTTTTATCCTTGGGTTCAATTTGGCTGCAGTAATTTACCCAAGTTCTTCAGTAAATAGCCCTTTTAATAAAACTGAAAAAATGATGTCAATCACTTATGCAGAGATGTTAAACACTGAATGGGGTCAAATTGATCCCAAAGATAACAGGAGGGTTAAGCACTGGACATTAGTACAGTTTTGTACTTGTTCTTTACTTGAGTATTCTACTTCATTTTTCCGCTCCACTACATGTAACTTGCAGCTTTAGTGATTTTTATTTAAATCTTTTTTCTCCTTTGGTCTTCTTACAAGAGCAGTATGAAGTCAGGATCACATTTCAGACATCTAGGAGTTTTAAACTGTGCACAAATCTGGATAGAACCTCATTTAAACTAGCTCCACCTGCAGCAGCTCCAATAGTAACATGCTACTGACACAGCAATGCGTCACTATTATTTATCTGATGGTGTCGTATATAATAATAAATCAGTCAGCGAGACCAAATCAATACTTTACTTTAGAAGAGCTTTGCCTTTTAATGCAGTATTTTCACACTGTTGTATTGGTACCAGGATCTAAATATTTCTTCCATCACTGGACTCGGGTAAATCCACAGTAAAGTATTGTAACATGTTTATGGTACCTACAATGGCGACTTTGCTGTATTCAACCTCTGTATAAATGGATTCATTATCTTTAACAGTTGACAGAAGAGTGTCTTCAGAAGTGCAGGATATACCAAATGAAAATGCATCATTGCATGATTGATGTGGAGGTATAATATGTTTTCTTGACTCCCTGCAGGAGGACAGTATGGTCTCTACAGCCTCTAATGGGACATTTGGCTTCCACCTTGACATACTGTGCTGACTTTAAAAAAACAATATCAAAATATAAAGCACTTTAGAAAGGAGAAGATGCAAAGACAGCTTTATGCAAGTGATGGGGTTCATTTGAGTCAAAGGGCTTGTTTCTTTTTCATTAACTACAGTATATAAACACATCATTATGCCTAATGCAGAATGATTACGCAAGACTTCAAACGTCAACCTCAGTAAAACGACTATTGGCACATATGTTTGTGGGTATGTATATAGTTGCATGTTGGCATCTTAGAACTCAGATTCTGTGATAAGTGCTGCTCCTGTTAAAGCATTCTATAACTAAATAGGACCTTGCCAGTGAATTTCTAAATACATCATATTCCAGGAAGATATTTAAGAAATGATCTATCTTTCAGGCATTAACTACATCTTGAAATCCCTTTCCAAATGTTGCAATAAGTATGACCTTTCTTTGTATTACGTACCATTGTAAAGAGTTTACTAAAATAATACTCTATATTATATTAGTTCAACAACATCCCCAAAACATCCTCCAAATATTGCAGACAAAACATTCTACCTTTGTTAATCTGAAACATTACAGGAATGTTTAACAAAGAACAATCTGTCATCTCAAGCCCCAGTAACAACTTTAAAACATTTTACGAATGTAGTATTGAGAATGTTCTTCTTTTGTATTTATGTAACTTAACGACACCTTGAAAATGTTTTTTTGACGTTTTGTTGATTTGAGAATGTTGTTCTCAACATCCTCCAAACATCTTCTGAATGTTACTGTGAAAACATTATGTACTGGTTAACTTTAACCTCACAGAAACATAACTTGAAACAATGCGCTGAACTTAGAAATACAAGTACCTCTGCTGTCTGAACAATGTGAGTCAACTGCATTTTAGTTGATTAGTTAGTTGGAAGGAATCTATGCATCAAGTGTACTTGACAAACAAGTTCATTAAACTTAATATATTAGCTGGAATCAACTAGTCACAGACAATATTTCATAACAGACTTGCTTTCCTTGTACATTTCTATAAGTTCTTCTTCATTTAACACGGAGCTCTTACAGCATCAGCTATAGACCGGAGTCAGTACAGAGACGATCTGTGAGGCAGCTCCCAGCTACACTGAGATAAACTGTAAGTCTGAGACTGAACTCAGTGAAAATCTTTATCATGTTTTTTTTAACAGTTTTGATTACTGTGGAAACAAACAACCATAACTTGTGCTTGCATGTATCAAAGACACACAGAAAGTTTCCACCATGTCAGTTTTCTACAATCACAACAAACTAGAGCCTCTGGGGAGTTTTAACTCTCCACTAATACATCCTGGAAGTCTGCTGATATGTTTTTCTTCTTCTCAGCGTAATTTAATGAGTTGAGTGAACTCTGAGCTCTTCAGTCATTCAACTTCTCATTCAGTTCAGAATGTCTCTAAATCTAAGAACTCATGTTTTTAAGCTCTAAAATGGTTCATAATAATAATTTAAAAAGATCTGAATTTACCATAAGCAAACCAAAAAGCTTAGTTGGTTTAACTCAATTCTTTATGATGCTTTACAGTGTCCAACCATAATGTTACAGTGTTTTGGTTCACATGAAACAACAAAACACATCCTATGATTTGTTCAGGACAAGGGCTCCAGCTAAATCACAGATTTTACAGCTAGTTCTATCGTTTCAGAATTATTGCTCTGGTCTCTACACTGTTGTGGCTGATATCTGTCCCATGCTCGCTGTCTGTTGTCTATTGTGCTGTGACATAGAAGAAATAAATAAATAAAAATAATCTGCAAAGCCCACTTCCAGAGAGGCTCATGTGTCACACGGAGGAGGGAGAGAGCAGGCCTATTGATCCACTCATCATGTGAGTGCAAGACGCAACATCATAAAGCCCCACATTTCACGATCAACGCACAGGGTTGCTTCTGCGTTTTTAGCATCCTTTGCTCCTCCACCCGCCAGCGGTCCGCGCTCTGCATGGCTGCCTAGCAACACTCGCACACGCTGCAGCATCAGCACCAGCAGAGCGGAGGATGCGCTAATGGCCTCCCGCAAACACGCAGAGGCCAGCGGCGATAGCGCAACGCTACACGAGCCTCCTTTGTAAAGAAACGACCGAATAGCTCCATCTCATCTCGAATGAGCCCAAAATAGCGCATCGTGACCGTCGCCTACAGGAGCCTGGGCCGATGTGAAACAACAACAACCTCAGTATGAGACGCTGCTCGGCTAAAACACCACGAGGTGCTGCCATCACTGACTTGCAGTCTCACTGTTAACATACAGCACATTCATAAGGGACTTTAACTGAGCCAGCGGGCCTCCACCTGCAGGACAATATTAAAAATGGACGCACAGGCTAAAAGCACCGTGCAGCTCTCTACATACATCTGATCGTATCTGTGCTAAAGAGCTCGGCCAGCGCACGAGCGACAACAACACGGTAAACAAGCAGACATCTGTGAAATGTGCACACAGCGCTCATGCACGCGTCAGGGAGGATCCTGCTCTACGCCCAGACATCTCTCCATGATGGACTAATCACAAATACGAGGCGGTGTACTCACCTCAGATCATCCTCAGGACCGCGTCTGTGTGGGTGCGGCCCCCCACGGCCCGCCGCCGTCCTCACAGCAGCAGATGGACTTAATTACAGCAGATCTGACGGAGGTTCTTTGTGAGGCTGTTTCTGGGCCTCAGCTGACACCTCTTCAGTGGACCCTGGTGTTTTTCATCGCTCGGTGCGCCTGGACCAGCCCACTGCCACGCCTGTCCACAGTCTGACACCCAAACACTCCCACTGCCTGAGCCACGGTGGGAGCCCAGCCAGTGCTCCTGGTTATTGTGTTTGTAAAGCAGGCGCTGAGTGCTCCTAGCTTTCCAACGTTGCCGCCTGAAACGGTGCTGAGTTGTTCGGGCCCAGTTCAAGCCGGGCTAAAATATATCCCATCAAACAGGCGCCACCTTCTGTTACAGCAGAGAAGAGCCTGTGAGGTGAAGGAGGCAGATTGTTCACACGTTCAATGGTTTAGTCACAATGTAGCTGAACCAGGCATGTGGACAGTAACACTCCTGTCAGACCATGACAACTAGGGCAGAATTCACGAAATATGTTGCTTCACTGTCTTAGAGTTCGTTCAGAGTTCACTTAATTGATATCTGGGACCCAAAACTAAAGCCTGTAAATTAGTTTTTGGCTTGATTTTCAAATTTGCCTTCAGATCTGGTACTTTTTGTATTTCCACAGATCAAAAATGTCTTATCTGATAAGGATCTCCACAAATACAACTCCTACAGACATGAAATCTGCTGAGGACAAACAAAATGTTGTTTCCAGCAGATCCAAATGATTGAATGGCTCAAGCAGAGGCCAAACTTTTAATAATATAGTCTTGAAAACAGAAAATATTCTAAAGAAAATTCCTGTGAGTCTGCATACTGTAAGCAAAGGATCCAGTTTGTGCTATTTTGACATTCCAGAAGGGTGATGTGGACTCATGTGTAGGACCACAAAAACTGGTTCGCATAGGGGTTTTCTATTGTCAGTATGTATTATATACGTGCAAAGTAACAAGTTGCCTCCATGTTCTCTTCATGTTCAAATTTAAAAACATATTTTGCCAGAATGTTTCCTTAAGTATACTTAAGGGAACACAGAGAGAAACTGATAATTCAACATGGTTGTGATTCTGAGGCCATCAAAGTTTCTTCCAAAACGTTGCTTTTTTTTTTTAGATGCTTTCCAGTGTTTAGATCACTTTTGCTTAAGTCCTTGAAGTCCAAGTGCAGAAAGAGGTCACACAAAGGTCTGTTGCCCTTTAATAGGTGCCATTCTGTTTCCATGACTTTCAAAAAATGAGACGTGTTGCTCTGTAGCTAAATGAATGATCTATGCTGTCAATTTCTTTGTTTCTATTGTTGTTTTTGTTTCCAGGTTCTTCTACAATCCACTCAGAAATGTATGGAAACTAGGGATGTCCGATATTGGCTTTTTTGCCAATGTCCGATATGCTGATATTGTCCGATATGCTGATACTGTCCAACTCAACAATTTCCAATTCTGATATCAACCGATACCAGTATATGTTTGTTACTACAGCCACACTTGTCTACACACTTCACAACACAGTTTAATGTCGTCATCATTTGCGCACCGCTAATTTGTACAGAATCACAAAATACTCAAAGCTAAGTAGAAAGAAACCATGGCACCTTTGAAGCCATGCTGTTAAAAAAAAGAGAGAGAGATTAATTATATAAAGTAGGACATGAGTTGTTTAATCTCCTACCTGGAGTCTGCAGGACTTCACAGGCACTTCCCTCTGAGAAAGAAGACATGCAGCCTTGACACATCTTTTCCTTCTAGTTTCTGTTGATCCCACTGATCACTGTTTGGAACAACTGAGAAGTTTTTCAATTTACAGAATGAGTCAAGCATTACTGTGACATTAACTGACTCAGGCAGTTTTTAGTTCTAATTTTTGGAACTTTTTTTTTTTTTAACCACATATCAACTTTTAGACACAAACATGATTAAATCTGAAAGCTTATGTGTGAATTTAAGAGTGCATCCACGATAGGACCAG
>NW_007578217.1:0-4775 GCF_000690725.1 Stegastes partitus
AAAAAAAAAAAAAACATGCAGACAAGCCAGCATACATATTTATACTGTATTCCTGGAGCTGTAACACACACAAGCGTATACATCCCATTATGAAACGAGCTGACATAAATATGCAAACATGTATTTTTAATGCGGCTCGTATGTGAAGTTAATGAACCCTCTTTTAAAGCACTAAGGTGCTTCTTCCGTTCGGTAATATGGACACTTGAGTCTGTCTTTAGACGACTTCCACGATGAGGACACGTGGTTATGGATAGGAAACGTCCTTTCCTTGCTTCAAACCAGCGTAATTGATCTGACACACTCGTGCTGCACACAATCACTGTGTGAAACAATTAATTGGTTGCATATACAGTCCAGGGTAAGCTAATTAGCCTGAGCGAATATCATTGCTTCTATTCCTCGCTGCATTCTTCCCTTTGGAGACTAATCTTACGGTGCTCGCTGAGGGCCTGTGGTCGAGGAATCAGCACAGCGCGGGCCTTCACCGCTGAAGTTCCACCGTACAAGCAGAGTCAAAAAAAAGAAAAAAACGGTTCTTGTTTTTCTCATGAATAAGAAATGAAACAGCTCCTGTGAATTTAGCAAATGAACGTTCACACTGTGAGCTGGTATAGCTGGCAGTTTTCAGGGATCCTTTGAGTTGGGTTTTCACAGATCAGCAAACTTTGGGTCCAACTTTGGAACTTCAGCTTCCAGAACGCCATATTGCGGATGCTTTGGCAAAGAACACCACGATGCTTTTAAATTGATTCCCTGCCTCGCGGGCAAACGTGGCTTTCCAGTTATTTTAATCTGTCATAAAAATCAACTTGCGCTGACTTGAAGATTGCTGAAGATAATTCATCACAGCCAGACGTTTCTAATAAGGAGCGCGCTGGATATTTGCTGTGTCCCACAATTTAATCAGTTTCAACATAGTCGCTGATTTACTATGACCTCAAATTCAAATCACATCAAACACAATTATCAAACTGAAAGATATATATCTCTGAGCCATAACAGAGTTTCTCAACAATGATGAAAGGCGAACTTATCATAAACTGACTCCAGATTACTGACAAATCCGAGAGGAATGTCCACAAATTAGCAGTAAACCCAGTTGCTAAAGGAACGGCCATTTGAACCCCAGACTCTGTAAAGGTCAACATTTCAGCTGCTTCTTTTCTTAAAATCTACTCCAAGGCAATCCATCAAGTCATAAATGTCAGTCCTGCTGTCTGTGCTCACATATACTGCATTTTAATACAGTCGAATTCCCCAAAAGCAGTTCTTATTTACATGTTGTTGTTTTTTGACGAGTGTGACCAACACTTAAGACAACATGTTAACCAGCAGTCACTTCAGAGCACTTTCCTGCTGCTCTGCTCAAATACTAACTTTATGACCACAATGGGGCCTCACAAGTTCATCCTACAAAAACTACAGCTGTGCTATGAGTTTGGCAATATTTCCATCTCCAATGATCTCAGAGAGAAAGTCTTGATCTCTCACACTAACATATATTTGTGAAAGAATTTCCATCAGTTAATCACAGACGCAGAGAGAGTCTTCTTCCTGAAGAGATCGTGGACAGCACTAGCTCAGCTGCATTTAAAGCTTCAGACACTGAAACAGCTGGTTAGGAACGGGGATGAAACCAGAGTAATGTGGTAGAATGAGCCATCTTTGCAGAACAGTCGTGACTCGATGATCCGACACTAAATGTAAAACCTTCTTTTATGTGGGATAGCAAGGCTGTCGGATTGTCAAGACGGCGGTGGAGATACGAGGGGGGCTCGATGCTTGAAGGCTCATTTGTTGTTAAAATTTATTGTTTATAGTTGTTATAATAACTAGTGTTTTGTTAGAACACCAGCATCGCTGGATTTCACGCCTAATTGACCTTGTGCACGTTCCGGCCACTTCCACCTCGGGGGAGCGCTCCAACAGGGTGGAAGTGGTCGGAATGTGCAGGCAGTACTTGGCTGCTGATGCCAGTTTAGGAAAAGGCTGTCGGTATGTTAAGGCTATTAAATGGGTTCCGTTCGGTTTTCCTAAAAACCTGTTGGATAGCAAGGTTTTTGGATTGTTAAGGGTCGGATTATCGAGTCATGACTGTAATTAGCTCTATGCTCCTTTGCAACTCAGGACTATCGCCAACAGCATCAAGGAATTATCAATCAATCAATCAATCAATCAATCAATCAATCAATCAATCAATCAATCAATCAATCAATCACAGTTCTGTTTCCACCATTGGTGGCAGTGGGGGAGTGGCAGATGCGCTCCACTGTTACCATCCGTGTTGACTTCTGTAAACACTGAGCACGCTCACTGGTATGACGTCATGTCCTCTTCTGTTCATGCGGGACACTTTTGGGTCGTATGAAGTTCACACAGCAGATCACATACAAGTCGTATTTAATTGTGAACAAACTCACTCAAAATCGGATTTCACAAAAAAATCCAAATTGAGCATTAAGTCCTGCAGTGTGAACGTAGCCAATCTGTGGGATTGTTCAGTCAGATAATACGCCGTTATCCTGATTGGTGACATAAAATGTCATGTTGGAGTCAGAATCCAAGGCTGTCGGTATGTTAAGGCTGTTTTTAATGGGGTCCGTTTGTTTTTCCTAAACACCTGTNCTGAAATTTGGCCAGCACAAACTACAGGAGGTGGTGATTACACGTTAGTAAAACGGTCCGCACAAGTGTGACGGCGTGGAAATGGCGCCCCCCTGAATTTGGCCACAACGGCATAATCGACCTGAAATTTTACACGCGTGCTCCAAGTCTCAGCCAGAGCGCGTTTCCAACCCGGCCAACACGCACGCCGCCGCGGCTCACCACTAAACAGGAAGTGGCTCGTAACTAGGCCGCACTTGCTCCGATCTGCCCCAAACTCGACATGCCGGATCACAGTCCCGCCGTGCGCGAAGGCCGACAAGCGTAGGGCGAGGACCCGTCCATCGCCGCTTGCGGCTTTAATTTATCTTGTATCTTGTAGAGTGGCTTTGAGTATCTTGAAAATAAATGTATTATTATTATTACGTTTTGTCAGCCTGTGCGTCTTACTGTGGACTTACAAGACTCGATGCATACTAAGTTAGTTGTTTTCTCACTGAAAACTGCTGGCGTACTGCATCCCAACTGTTCCCACTGAAATCAGGAGCACTATTTTGTTTTCTGACGGACAGGAACGATAACCGCCTCGGACACCTGGGTGGTCAGGAAGCCGTGATGGATGGTGACATTTACCCGTTGCCTCACCTCACAGTATTTTAGGATCACTGACTTTTCATACCAAAGACTGAACGGGTCGACGGAGGTCAGATGCAAACTATCAGCTCTTAAAATTGTGAAGAAAAGCGTATGCTTAGAGATTGAAAGGACAATCAAGTCGGTGAACTGCGCTCTACTTACTAAAAGCCCTGCAAGCCTGATAAATATGGAAATAAGCCAGACAAGGATCTGTTTGTGCACCTTCTTTTCAGGGAAAACACATCCCTACCATACTCAAGCTTATTTCTTTTCGCCTGTAACATATCAGGTTTCAGGGGATCCACTGCCGAAGACATACTGCTGCAATATTTGCGATAATGGCTATTTCTTTTCCAACCTCATTCTGCTCTCATCTCCCACCTCTATTCTTTCTCTGCCTCTCTGTTGCTTTGCCCTTTGTTCCAGCAATCATTTTACCATTTATAGTCAAAAGAAGCCGAGTGCACGGTTTAAGAGAAGGCACTTCATTTGGCAGTAGCAGTATGCATAATGCACCGCTACCTATCTTTTATTAACAGAAAGAAAGAAAAACCCAGAAAAAAAACAAACGCTACTAATTGTGGAGACTTTCGGAGGTTTCTTTATCCTCCTTTGCAGATCTCATTAAGCTCCAATATGCCATATTTTTTTATATTTTGTCTGGCACCCACGCCGTGCTTAAGATCTGCCCACAGATTTTCAACAGCGTTCCAATCAGAGGACTGAGAGGGCTATTCCAAAACCTCCTGCTCGCATTTATTAAAGCAGTTCAGTGTCATTTTTGAGATGTGATTGTCTCGTTTCGCTGTTTCGGCTGACGGCGTGACATTTACACCCAGAATTTGCTGATATTTTGTGAATCCCACACTCATCTCTATCTGTGCAGTGTTTGCTGTGCCACTGAATCCCAAACTAAAATATTAAATGTTATTTTCATAAAACCCTGCTCTCGTTGTCTTCAAACACTCCTTTGGTGATTGTGGCCAAAGAGCTTAATTGTCACCTCATCTGTCCAAACCTGCTGCTCATCCAGATGTTGCTTTACACACTTCAGATGCTGACTTTTGTGTTGAGGCAGCAGGAAAAGCTTCCCTGTGATGACTCCTCTTTGTAGACCTTGTTTGTGCATCAACATGCACACTCCTGTGTCAGCTAAACCTTCCTGCAGCTTCTTTGCAGTCATGTGTTTTCTTTTGCTTTGCCTTTGCCAACCATATGTGCAGTTTTATTTCAAAGTTTTCTCGGTTTTTCCAGCTCTTGTCTTGACGTCTACGGTTCTCTTTAACTGCCACCGCGTAATGACATTTCAAATAGTGGAAATTGCAAGGCTGGAAATACTTTGATATCTTTTTATAGCTTTTCCTCTGCGTTTAGAGCATCACTTTGCTTTTCAGATTCTCAGTCTGCTGCGTAGAGGAGCTAATGGTTGGTGAGTTATGTTGTGTTGTGTTACCGCGACAAGTCGGAGGATGGATCAAACTCTGACATCAGCATCAGTTGTGATTCTAAATGACACTTCTTGGCCGGCGTTA
>NW_007578217.1:5719-8664 GCF_000690725.1 Stegastes partitus
AAAAAAAAAAAAAACATGCAGACAAGCCAGCATACATATTTATACTGTATTCCTGGAGCTGTAACACACACAAGCGTATACATCCCATTATGAAACGAGCTGACATAAATATGCAAACATGTATTTTTAATGCGGCTCGTATGTGAAGTTAATGAACCCTCTTTTAAAGCACTAAGGTGCTTCTTCCGTTCGGTAATATGGACACTTGAGTCTGTCTTTAGACGACTTCCACGATGAGGACACGTGGTTATGGATAGGAAACGTCCTTTCCTTGCTTCAAACCAGCGTAATTGATCTGACACACTCGTGCTGCACACAATCACTGTGTGAAACAATTAATTGGTTGCATATACAGTCCAGGGTAAGCTAATTAGCCTGAGCGAATATCATTGCTTCTATTCCTCGCTGCATTCTTCCCTTTGGAGACTAATCTTACGGTGCTCGCTGAGGGCCTGTGGTCGAGGAATCAGCACAGCGCGGGCCTTCACCGCTGAAGTTCCACCGTACAAGCAGAGTCAAAAAAAAGAAAAAAACGGTTCTTGTTTTTCTCATGAATAAGAAATGAAACAGCTCCTGTGAATTTAGCAAATGAACGTTCACACTGTGAGCTGGTATAGCTGGCAGTTTTCAGGGATCCTTTGAGTTGGGTTTTCACAGATCAGCAAACTTTGGGTCCAACTTTGGAACTTCAGCTTCCAGAACGCCATATTGCGGATGCTTTGGCAAAGAACACCACGATGCTTTTAAATTGATTCCCTGCCTCGCGGGCAAACGTGGCTTTCCAGTTATTTTAATCTGTCATAAAAATCAACTTGCGCTGACTTGAAGATTGCTGAAGATAATTCATCACAGCCAGACGTTTCTAATAAGGAGCGCGCTGGATATTTGCTGTGTCCCACAATTTAATCAGTTTCAACATAGTCGCTGATTTACTATGACCTCAAATTCAAATCACATCAAACACAATTATCAAACTGAAAGATATATATCTCTGAGCCATAACAGAGTTTCTCAACAATGATGAAAGGCGAACTTATCATAAACTGACTCCAGATTACTGACAAATCCGAGAGGAATGTCCACAAATTAGCAGTAAACCCAGTTGCTAAAGGAACGGCCATTTGAACCCCAGACTCTGTAAAGGTCAACATTTCAGCTGCTTCTTTTCTTAAAATCTACTCCAAGGCAATCCATCAGGTCAGAAATGTCAGTCCTGCTGTCTGTGCTCACATATACTGCATTTTAATTCAGTTGAATTCCCCCTAAAGCAGTTCTTATTTACATGTTTTTGGTTTTTGACGAGTGTGAAACAGTGACCAACACTTAAGACAACGCGTTAACCAGCAGCCACTTCAGAGCACTTTCCCAAACTGCTGCTCTGCTAAAACGCTAACTTTATGACCACAGTGGGGTCTCACAAGTTCATCCTACAAAAACTACAGCTGTGCTATGAGCTTGGCAATATGTCCATCTGTAATGATCTCAGAGAGAAAATCTTTTCATCAGTTAATCACAGACGCAGAGAGAGTCTTCTTCCTGAAGTGGACAGCACGAGCTCAGCTGCATTTAAAGCTTCAGACACTGAAACAGATGGTTAAGAACGGGGATAAAACCAGGGTAGTATAGTAGAATGAGCCATCTTTACAGTGACTCGATAATCCGACACTAAATGTAAAACCTTCTTTTATGTCAGATAGCAAGGCTGTCGGATTGTCAAGACGGAGGTCGAGATACAAGGAGGGCTTGATGCTGGAAGGCTCATTTGTTGGTAATATTTATTGTTTATAGTTGTTATAATAACTAGTGTATTGTTAGAACACTACACATCGCTGGATTTCACACCTAATTGACCGATGTGATTGTGCACGTTCAGGCCACTTCCACCCCGAGGGAGCGCTCCAACAGGGTGGAAGTGGACGGAACGTACAGGCAGTACTTGGCTGCTGATGCCGGTTTAGGAAAAGGCTGTCAGCATGTTAAGGCTATTAAATGGGTTCCATTCGTTTTCCCTAAAAACCTGTTGGATAGCAAGGTTTTCGGATTGTTAAGGGTCGGATTATCGAGTCATGACTGTACTGTAATTAGCTCTATGCTCCTTTGCAACTCAGGACTATCGCCAACAACGTCAAGGAATTATCTATCAATCAATCAATCAATCAATCAATCAATCAATCAATCAATCAATCACAGTTCTGTTTCCACCATTGGTGGCGGCGGGGGAGTGGCAGATACGCTCCACCGTTACCATCCATGTTTACTTCCGTAAACACTGAGCACACTCGCTGCGTGTGACGTCATCGTGTCCTCTTCTGCACATGCGGGACACTTTTGGGTCGTATGAAGTTCACACAGCAGATCACATACAAGTCGAATTTAAAAGTGAACGAACTCACTCAAAATTGGATTTCACAAAAAAATCCGAATGTAGCATTAACTCCTGCAGTGTGAACGTAGCCAATCTGTGGGATTGTTCAGTCAGATAATACGCTGTTATCCTGATTGGTGACATAAAATGTCATGTTGGAGTCAGAATCCAAGGCTGTCGGTATGTTAAGGCTGTTTTTATGGGTTCCATTTGTTTTTCCTAAAAACCTGTCGGATAGCAAGGTTTAGGTTTAGGTTTAGGTTTTTAGATGTAAAACTGACAGCCACATTCTAAGGACATGCCATACATTCAGTAACTACCAAAACAGATGATTCTAACTTTAAAGTTTAATACATAATCAGCTCTGATACACCCTAGTGTCCAACACACTTTCCCATATCAACCTCTTACGTCCGAGACACGTGACTAGAGGTTGGAGTTACAGGGGAACAGTGAGTCCTGGTTTTCTTTGTTGCTCAACTAAACCACTTTGTGCACAGATGATTAAAAGCTGGAATGGTCGTTAAAGTCAGATGTGTTCAGGATCGTTAGCTTTGTCTCTACGGCCTGAAAAAAAAAA
>NW_007578217.1:9914-11639 GCF_000690725.1 Stegastes partitus
CAGTATAATAAATGAGTTCACACAGCATCTGCAACTAGAGGAGTGCCAGTAGACACAGTTCACCATCAAAAAAACACTATATAAAAAAAGATAACATCACTACACTATATACAAAAAACACTATATAAAAAAAGATAAAAGTGCAATATCATGAAATCTAATTAAATATCACAGCCTCATCTGACCAATCGTACCACAGGTTTAACAAACACAGAGTGTCTTCCTGCTGCACAGGGTCACAGATACCGTTTGGTTTTGTGTTTTAAATGTTCAACACCTGGTTGTGCTGTGACCTCGACTTCACACCATCTCAACTCTCTAGAGAGACTATATTAATATAACAGAACAGAAAACATATATGCATGTTTATGTATACATGTATTCTATGTTTAGACGTGACACAAATGAAAGGACGACAATCCATCCTGATGAAAATTAATCCTGCCGGTGAGAGAATCGAGCGCCGACTGCTTCCTCCAGAAGACGCCGTCACAAACGTTCCCATCAGACAGCGCAACACGGATGAAAAGTGATTACTTGTCATGCAAATGAGAACTTCTGATTGAATAATGTATGTAAATATGTGCAGAAAATGAGGTTAAATGTTTGCCATGATGGAAGTAACGCCGCTTCCTCTGGCCAGTGCATATTCAGAAAATTATTTTTGTTCCAATAACCAAAACGCCGGCATTCCCATCGCTTTCTTTGTGTTATTGAATTCCATTGCAGCAAATCTGACAAGCCGGTAATAAGCATAGCAGCATAATCCTATTTCAGATTCAAGGATGTCACTGATGGGCTGCGCTCATGCTAAGGATTCACATATAATACACTCATCCTCTCTGCGTGTCTCTACAACTTACAGTACCGCACGCTGCTGAGGGCGCTTTGAGCAAACACTTGAGTCGGTTTTAAATCATACTGAGTGAGGCACTCGTAAATTTAAAATGAATAGCAGCTGACAAGTGTGAAAATGAAAAAAAAAGTCAAGGTGCCAATTTAGTTTCAGGTCCCCGGGTGATTTCCAAAACTACGAGGTGTTTGGTTCGTCCTTCTGCACGAGGAGAGCGCGTTCGTCTTCTTTGGTGACACAATAGTTAAGTTTGTTTTGTATTATAAGAGTTATGACAGCAATGCAGAGCGTCGGGCAAATAAACAGAATGAAAAAGAGACATGTGGCTGTATTAGATGTGACCTCAGACTGCCGAGGTCTCGTTTTCCTGGCAGAAGGTGAAGAAAAATGAGTTTGGACATGCCAGTCTGAAATACAGGCGGCAAATATCGCTGGACCACCTCTAGAGAAAAACGATGACTCCAAAACCACCAGTTTCCACGACCAGGCGAGTAACAAGGATCACGACTGAGCCGAGCCAAAAAAAACAGACCTTTTGCTCACAGTTTAGTCTTTTGGCAGCCTTTCGGGGAACAAATTGAACTGTCAAGATGTGAGTTGTAACCGCTGAAAAGGACACGTTTCGTGTTCTGCACCTGCAACCTGGGAAACAACTTTACAGTTTTCTTAGTGTGTCTCTATCAGTTCTGCTCCTAAACGGCCTGAAGTAACTGCACCTAAGTGGTCATAATAAAATATCACAGTGGAGCGCTGTGGGTCTAAATGGGGCTGCGATGCTAATATGAGTGTTTTTAATGGCGAGGATGTGGTGGACACTCCACATATGGAGGGGAGTGGATGTAAAGGCCGTGAGGGAATCAGAGGAGCTGATG
>NW_007578217.1:12524-14430 GCF_000690725.1 Stegastes partitus
CTTTTCTTTGCTACTTTTGCAAAAACTTGACCGTCATGCTCATTCATCACACCACTTAGCGTCTAATCAGTTGACAATTACACACATTACGACCTAAGAAATACCACGATATTTATAATTTACTATTGATTGTTCATTTAATATGTAATACAATAAATAAAATATAAACCGTGCGTAATGGTACAGAGAAAAACCTCAGTAGTCTTGTTGCCCTGAGCCATAACTAAGTCAGTGGAAAAGTGTTTGTAGGAGCGGTACGAGGGATTATTTACTAATTATGAGAGACCCTCAACTTATTAACTCCCCAGACGGCGCAAACGAATGGATGGGTGTCGCATTTAATTGCAGAAAAGTCAGCACTGTGTCTGCAGAGCGATGCAGTAGCCCCGGGCACATCTGCCCCCAGTAGGTTTCCATTCATTTCTTTATTTTACTTATTTATAATTGACATTCTATAGACATTCATTCAAAAGTGGCATTTACAGAGTTAAACAGTTATGAATACACACACACAGATAACTTCTGACCGACTGGGTTCGGCTTCACCAAGTTTGTCGGGGAAATTGCATTAACAGTTTACTTCTAGTTTATTGCCCCTCTGCTGTTTGCTGTGTTGAGCACTCATCTCACTAAAAACTGTTACACAACTCAAGGGCGTTACACAAGCAGATAACCTTCTTCATCCAAAAACAAAAAAGTTGGAAGCTTGAGCAAGAATATTAATCAGCCAAAGACCCTGAACGCCTCACGAGCTGCTTTAGATTATGAATTACTCTTTATAGTGAAAAGCTTCAGACGTTCCTGCATTGTTCTGACGTCTGCTGATGAGCGACGCAAAAAAACACTAATGACGGCGGTTTTGTATGATGAAAACGCACGGACCTGCTGAGGGAAGGTTAACTCTTTCATCTCAAAAAACAGGAAATAAAAATAGTTTATTAACATTTGCAGCATTGAAAAACTCATTACTCATGTTCAGCTGTTGCTCTCCTCTCACTTACTCAGCAGCCATCTTCTGCTGTGTGTCCATCCATTATAGACAAATATTTTTTTGTTAGGAAAAAAAAAATTCACTTTTAGCACTTCCCACAAGTTTGCTGTTAGTTTTAATGACTGGCAGAATGGAGATTTATTGGCTTAATGACAAAATGTGAAACACATCATTACCTTAGCACACAATCCCAAGACACTAAATTCATTCTCAATTAAAAAAGTGTAACTGTGTTTGTATGAGCTTTTTTTTTCCCCCCTGTTTCCCCATCCGGAGCTCCTATTAGTTTTTCCTATGCTGCTATAAGGGCAGCTGCGAATAACTGATTGTCTGTTTTCTGTTAATTTTGCTGTTTTCCTCATTTTTTGTGCACATCTTAAGGCCAACATACAGTTAATTGGTCAACTCACACCACTAATTACGGTCCTATTATTGGCAGAATTATCTCAAAATCCACTGCTTTTCTTCGTGCATATGGCAAGGGCGGGCAGAGACGGATAGGATTTCAAACATTACGTGTAAATAAACCTTCTCCGGCCTAAGCGGAGTATAGTTCCACTAATGACAGGGATGTCTAAAGCTGAACCCTATTAGCAGTGTAACTTGTCCCTTGCGTCTCCTGCCAGCACACATATAGTAGTTAGCGTTTCAGAGAGCCTGTCATTACCGTCGACTAATTTAATATTGAGCAAAAAGCAAATCTAGAAGTTGGGTTTTTTTTGGATGGCAGCTAAGGGACAACCTCCCAGGAACTCATTAGAATGGACTCAAGAAGTGTCTTTTCAATTTATATGCTTTGGTACAGAAAGAGATTAGTCGCTAACACATCTCGCTGCTTTTCACGGTTTCGATGATTTACCAATTTATATAACTGTCTGTGCTGACTGAGTTTCATGACCCTGAGTCAAGTCCCCG
>NW_007578217.1:15670-16638 GCF_000690725.1 Stegastes partitus
AAATAAAGAGCAAAAAATAAAAAATAGAAGAGATTTAAATATAAAATAAGATAAGTTATATATACAGTATAAGTTATATGTACAGTATGAATTTAGAAAAATATTGCACAGCATGGTCAATAGTACTACATTTCTTACTCTGAACAACATAAAGTGTGTTTTTTGACTCATTCTAATGAGGATCTGCATTCCTCTTACAATAAAAAAAACATACAGAAAGAATGCAAATCCGTTTCCATCAGTCACGGCGTATTGATGCCTCATGTTGTACATCACAGTCCCTGCGTCATTAATCACTGTCACTCCACAGCAGCCGGACACATCTGCCCAACCGGACAAACGCTGTGGCTCAAATCGCACCGCAAAGTGGAACTTATTAAATTATTCTGTAGAGTAACACAACATCTGCTCAAAGTCAATTATCTCACTATGAAGCACATTTGTCAACGTCATGCCGGCGAGCAAATCACTGCTTTCTTTCACTTTGTGTTCACTAATTTAAAAGAAGCCCTGTCATGAACTGTGGGGTTGTGGGGCTAAAGGCTGAAGTAAAGCATCTAAAGGAAGCAAAAATGATTTCAGTTAAAACAAATAACTGTTTAGTGGTTTTCAGCACCTCTGACTTCATGCATTCCAGTGTAAGGATTGAAGGAGGATGTCTCAGGGTAGTCTTCCTGGATTAGTGCTTGGATTTTATAGCTCATCAAACTGCTCTGAAAACACATGACAGCATCGCAGCAACTCAAGTGTAAGCTGCTGAGTTTTAGATTTTATTTGCCTCCTGATTTACCATCGAGCTAAAAATAATCTATTACCTGTAGGTCTGATTAACAAAAGAACTGCATTCACGGTCCCTTAATTGCTCCATTAATCTTTTTCATGGGTGTTATAGTCGGAGGCATTGGGGGAAGGAGAACAATCTGTTGTCTTTCTGCAATAAAAACATTTATTTGTTTGCCATCATCTCT
>NW_007578217.1:17813-21955 GCF_000690725.1 Stegastes partitus
CCCTCTGTAACTTCCCTTTCTCAGCTTGACAAACATCTCTCTGTACTTGTATTCTTCACAGGTCAGCTGAACCAACAATCTGCGCCAACAACGGGCCGTTTCATGGGCCGATAACGTTCCAGTGATGGAACTGTCAAAGCTGACGTTTATGCTCCTGCCATCAGAAACAGATGTTGCTTCAGGTAACGGTTCAGAAGAAAAAAAGGCATTTCTCTAAGTGTTTTTTTCTCTGTTCTTCTATGCTGACACCTTCTGCATTCTGCATCTCTCTTTGTGTTTCCAGTAGGAGGGATTAAGATTGAGACAAACATGGATGCAATTAAGGAAATTAGGAAGCCCTGTATGAGTCCACTTCCTTTCATCTTTTTTCATCTGAACAGCGATGACCAACACGCTTGCTTATTCAGAAATAGACAAATTGCATGGTTGTTCTGCAGCACCTGGCAAAGATCTCGCTGAAGGGCAGATTACGTGAAGCAGCACCCAGACATTACAGGATTTTATGGTGACTGGTTCTGGTCAATTGCCTACACCGACTAAAGATGAAATATGAAATCAGGCACCGCTGTGTGAACAAGAACATCAGTCTGTCACCTTCATGTTGTGATCAAACTGTCTTTTAGTGCCTCAGACATCATGCGACAGTCTGAAGGTGTATCTCAAAGAATTTCTTCATCACATGTTAGACTCTGAGATGTCTTGTCATTTAATATTCAAATAATAAATCAATTTACAAGAATACAGACAACTCGTGAGGACGCTGAAGATGCATCGCTGCGTAATCAGGCCTCTCTCTGATTTGTGTGAGATTTTCCTCTTGAACCCGTTAAACAGCAGCACAATGAGTTGGAAGTGAACCCATTATCGGAGTCCTTTGAACCCACAAGGCCAAATCTTTCCTGCTGTGGTGGAATTGACCTGTCGCACTCCTTCACGCCGAGGAGATCAGCCATGAAATTGGCTCACAGCGGAGCCGAGGGTATAGTCTTTAAATACTGCCTCAGCAAGGTAATGCGCGAGTAGTGCATGGTTCTCCCGTTGGCACGAAAAAACCTCAGCAACCCTCACGTCTTCTCCTTTTCCTCCCATTACCAGGACAACTGTACGGGGTGGTTGCTCTTCAGTTCCACCGGGAACCCTTGTGCTTCCTAGGCAACCATTATTCACAGTGATGAATTGAAACATCTTAATGCGGGATTTATTACAGGATATATTTTAGTGCGGTTACTTTTATTCGCTGTGCATGTTTCATCTTTGACTCTCTGATCTGTCTCTTGCAGTATTTTCCCTGTTAAGAGTTACTTGTGGGTGCAGGCTCTTCTCTGGCTTTGAATCCAGTGTTCTTCCTCTAAAGTGAGTTTAGATTGACAGCCATAGCAATAATAATTATTATTATTATATTGCTACATATAGAAAAGCAGCAAATCTCATAACACAGGATGCAATTCTGTGGTTTAATCTAAATAGTCCTGGGCAGACAATAGTGATTTTCGAGGCGAAGCTCTGTTTGGTTTGAATTAAATTTTTAAGTAAGGCATAAGTTTTGTAGGACATCCAGACAGAGTTTTATGCTTTTATAATGAGGTTCTGTACACAGTTAGATTTCACTTAACAGCAGGAATGTGTGGCGGCATAAACGATGGTATTGTCAGAATTAAAATGTGGATTAAAATAGACACTATTTACATACAGCGAACCCAGCAGTGGGCCTAATATTGTTCCTTGAGGGACACTTTTATCAAACATCTGGATTTCAAGCCCTCCGCAACAACGGTTTCAGAGAGATATGATTACGAACACTTGCAAGCAGCAAAAAAACATCAAAAAGCAGCACATTTATCAGAACACTGTTATCAGCAGCGTGGGTTAAATTACTGGGATTGCTTGTGAACGCATAGCTGGCATTAGTGCCTGCAAGGAGGCATTACGGCGATGCTGGTGTTTTCTCTGGTGCAGGTGCAGTCTGGAGGACAAAAGCTGACAAGTAAATTCTTGTCTGTTTGCATTAAAAAAAAAGAACAATGTGTGTGTGATGTGTGTGTGTTTGATGTGTGATGTGTGTGTCCCTGTGCATGTTGATCTGTGCTGCACCTGAGCCTTTTATTGACAGACCGGTGTGATTACATGCCTGCTCATGCATTAATTGGCTTTCAAATACCAACCTGGTCATGGAGGGAACATGAGACGGAACATCTGTGAATGCCTGCATGAGAGTGTGTGTTGCACATTTGTGATTTCTGGTAATGACTTTGTTGTTGATGCAGCGTCAACACTAAAGGATAATGAAGAGATCCTCCAAAAAAATCAATTGTTACTGCACTTGTTAATGTTTGTTTTCATCTTAATGGCATATTTTATTCTGTCTCGGATTTGACATTCATCGCAAGCGCTGAGAAAACAATTATCCTAACTGTTATCAGATATAAAGTACAAATGATTGCCCATTCATCAGAAGATTGTTCTCTGGTTTCTGTTTGTGCTCCGAAAGCTGCAGTCAATCCTCTCATTTATTCAACGCCGTATTGTTCTTGTGCGTGCAGCAGGTGTGTTCTCGGCCACGTTTTGTTTTCTTTAATGTACAATGCACATTAAAGAGGATTAGGTGGCGCAGCTGTAACAAAATCCGAAGTGTGTTGACTATTTGTGATGTACAAACACTGCAGAATTCGAGAGGCCACACTGAAGGATTTGGAAGGATTTATTTCTGCGAGCTTGCAACTCCTTTTCTCTGTTATCACGTGACTTCAAATTTATTGACACTTTTTCCTGCAGATCGACCGGCGGACAAAGACGCAGACAGGCAGACGGAAAAGTAAGTACTTTATAACATACAGCTACTAATGTTTGTGTATACAGTGAAAAAGTTGCATCTAAAAGACATTGTGGAAAAGTTTGGTTTTTTTTAACTCGCGTAACTAAAGAGTAGATTCAAAATTGTTTGGTGTGCAACATAGACTGTATAAAAGATGGACGTAGCTACCNAGTTTCATGACCCTGAGTCAAGTCCCCGTTAAGGCGTGTGGACTTCACAATATACTGCTGTCAGTCAAACAAATATAGTCCTTGTTTTTCTTTTGCTGTCTTCAGTATGTGCATTTAGGGAAAAAAAAACAAAACGATGCCTTCATCACAACATGGGTCAGGGAATGAATGAATAAACTCGCTGCATTACAGTTGATCTCTCTCCCTGTTTTCGTGTTTCGTTTCTCTCTGAGAATGCTGATGTACGGTGGCCCAGAAGTGTCACAACAAAACAAAAGCCACAACACAACATAATAAGCCACAAAGCTACTACAAAATTAACCACAACTCTACAAAATTAACCACAACACAACTAAATTAACCACAACACAACACAATAAACCACAACACTACAAAATTAACTACAACACTACACAATAAGCCACAACACAACACAATAAGACACAACACAACACAACTAAATTAACCACAACACTACAAAATAAGCCGCAACACAACACAACGGCTGCAATGGAAATTGTTTTGTTTGTTTTTTTTACCTGGAAGTTACACTGTGAAGTGCACAACGCCACACGAAGTGGGCAGAAGCCGGCGATCGTTGGAAACAACTGGAGAAGTCAGTAAAATACTGATAGCACATAATGTTTAATAATTTCGGTATTACAGCTGTTGTTAACTTTGAATTATAAATAAAGAGTCATTGCATGTTCGACTTGTTAATGTGGACGCTAGAGGTACAGCCTGTTTTTGCAGATTTTAGTTTTCCTGGCTGATTGAACTTGAATGGATCTCCAGCTTTTGATGCTCTCAGTCAGCTTCTTAACGATCCACTTCACAGTATAACTTCAGGGTTAAAAAAAACAACTTCCATTGCAGCCATTGTGTTATGTTGCGGTTAATTTTGTAGTGTTGTGGCTTTTGTTTTGTTGTGACACTTCTGGGCCACCGTACTGACGTGATCGTGGACAATGGATGAATAGTAGAATAGAATGCCTTTATTGTCACTATACACATGTACAATGAGATTAAGAGCAGCTCCTTCAGTGCCATGCATAATAAAGTACGAAATAAAGAGCAAAAAATAAAAAATAGAAGAGATTTAAATATAAAATAAGATAAGTTATATATACAGTATAAGTTATATGTACAGTATGAATTTA
>NW_007578217.1:24960-37548 GCF_000690725.1 Stegastes partitus
TAACAACTGATAGTCAGGGACATTGGGAGTTTAGTTTAAAAAAGCAGAAACAAAAGCAGAGAAAGAGTGGACCATCGCAGACACACATACCTTAGGCAGCGACTAACAATAGTTTTCTTTCATGCTTTCATGTTTTCTTAGAGAATCATTATCACAAGTCCAGATGATCATTGGAGGTACCGAAAGCAGTTTTTCTCCCTCTGGCTACACTGAATTACAGCATTGAGTCATTTTTCTCTTCCTATATAAATGCCTTTTAGTTCAGCGCATGGGCTACATGAGCAACAACAACATCCCTAAAGATGAGGCAGGAAAGAAAATGATGAAGAGTATGGTTGGTGTTATGGGCCATATTTTGTTGCTGTTAAGAGACAACACTGGTATAGTTTCTAATTTAGCTATTTTGTTCTTTTTTCTTCTTTTTTTTTTCAAAATTCAAATTCAATTCAGGAAAGAGTCCTACTGTGCACACTTAGATATAAATACCATCTGACAAGGCAAACAATTTCTGGGTAGAAACAAGTTGCAGCACAAAATTACTCAACTGGTAGCACGATGTTTTTTATGCTCACTGGAAAGACTTTACAGGCTGCTCTACTCTAGTCATGCAGATAGCCTTTTCGATGGTTTTATGTGGCTAATATGAATTGTTAAGTGCTGTAGATACTGGGGTATGTGTCACTGAAGGTGGTTGATCATGAATATGAAAGCTGAAATTAGGATTCAAGGCCAGAATAAACATTAAAAGCTGAAAAAAAGGGTTGGAGCTCCAAAAGATTATGTCTTTCAGGTACAGTGATTATCCCTGGATGAATGTAGGCTCTCAGGTTGTTTTTTAAAACTGATTAAAACAAAAGTCTAGCCACACCAAAAGCCCAATCATACATCAGTCTGACCTGTGACCCCTAACGTTCTCTTATTGTGATATAGTCGCAGGGGAATTGCAGAAATGCTCCTGTCAGCACAACATCTACTATAAAAAGTGACTTTGAGATGCAGACTGTAGAGGTAAATATCACGCCTGGCTTGTGTAAAGAATGAGCAAAAGTGTTAATGACACTTTGCCTGACTGGAACAAATAATTATCTACTTTTAAATTCAGTCCACAGACTTTTATTGAACGCATAACAGCGCACGGTTACGCGTTGATGACCAACAAGCATTAAATGACTTTCTTTAAATGGATCAGATCGAATGAAGGGAAAGAGGTCGAGCTGTGACTGTTGAGTGCTTGATGAGTTCTGTTTACAGAAATCATTTTAATATGCATACAAACACAGTGCTTTGCCTTTTCTTGTAGTTTCTATTTTGTGAATCTGACTAGATTTTGTAGAAATTGAAAAAAAAAAAAGCTCAATTTAAAAAGGAAAGAAATATACTCATATAGAAATACACCATATTATAATATATATGGTATTCCATGTACATATATATATTTATATATACATACAGTATACAAAGACGTTATTTGAAGGTATCTGCTGTCTAGCTTAAACATGCCTTTTTAAAATATGTTTGCGCAGACAAACTGGATTATGTCATGAAAAAAAAAATATTGTAAAAAGCTCAGTGGAGTCATTTCCAGAACAGAGAGCTGCTTGTATCCATTAGAGAAGACACATCATGCAGTGCAGATGACATACTCTCTCATCTTGGAGGGAAAAGATTCATATTGCATGAATAATTCCCATCTAGTTCTGACAAGCGCAGTGAACCTTCATTTGTGATGCTTGATTTAGCATTTGTAATTCCCTGTTAGGCAAGAAATGCCATTTAAACTGGCATCATTGCAAATAAGAAATGGTTAGGCACAGAGTCGCAGTATTAATACGGTTTAATATCGCCCGCCTGCTCCGCCGACATTTGTAATGGTTTAATATGAATATGGCAGGGGAACCAGAATGAACAGTCAGAAACCTGTTACAATTAATCTGGGGATCCGTGTTTGAGTTGAAATTAAGCATTTTCATCATGATGCTGACATTCAGTTTATTTTCCAAAAGCACTAAACACACGATAGCAAAACATTCATAAAATATCTGCGACTGGAATAAAGTAATGGGTACAGATTTTAGAATTCCCCCGGCTAATTTTCAAGAGGCTTCAGTGGCATTTTGCTGCTGCTGATTGGATATCCATATTATATATTTTCACTGCAATCTTTATTGCTCTTCTTCAGTGGCTTCACATTAAGTCAACCTCCATACAGACATAAGATGTACTAAAGGCATAGATGGCAAAACAGAAATGGTTGTTCAGTGCTGGATGGATTAAATGGCATGCTAATGGAAGTTATAGAAAGTATTAGAATGAGGGGGTGGAAAACAGAGTGTGTCAGTAAACTTACTGAACCCAGTCTATAAACATCAGGAAGCATGAAGTCTGTGTTTGTCTTTGGTTAAGTTTACACAGTAAAATTACTTTTATAAGCTCAGATCATGGTTTGGGTTCAAATTGGGCTTCTCCTGTAGTTTGCCTACTTTAGTTAAGTTATACTAATCACCATCAGTACAATAAGAAACATCTTGTTAACATTCGGGAACAATCATAGCTATGCTGTTAAAAAATAATGACTCTAAACAGGGCTGCAAGGTGGCTCAGTGGTTAGCACCGTTGCCTCGCAGCTAGAAGGTCACATCCCAGGATCTTTCTGCGTGGAGTCTCTATGTTCTCCCCGTGCAGCGTGGGTTCTCTCCGGGTTCTCCGGCTTCCTCCCACACAGTCCAAAAACATGTTGAGGTTAATTGGTGATTCTAAATTGTCCGTAGGTGTGAATGTGAGTGTGCTTGGTTGTCTGTCTCTAAATGTAGCCCTGTGATAGACTGGTGACCTGTCCAGCCCTGCCTTCACCCTGAGTCAGCTGGGATAGACTCCAGCCCCCCGCGACCCTAGTGAGGATTAAGCGGTGTATAGATAATGGATGGATGACTCTAAACAAGAACTAATCAGTGTTCTATTGACCCATCCATCCGCCCCAACCTCCTCCATTAAAACCAATGTCATCCACCTTCCTATTTCCCCTTGTCAAAAGCACCACGGCCACGAGAGGCATCTCTCTTTTGAAAACATGTCATTCGGTAGCACCTGAAAAACGGCGACTCTGTCAGTGCAAATGATGCAGCGCCGGCTGAAATGATACCAAACAAAAATAAAAACAGATCTGTAATCCACACCTCATCTTCCTGACGCGGAGGCAATTTCCCATAACTTAGCAGAGCACTCACACTTAACTGCCAGCAAAAATGTAAAAACAGACATTTATATAATATTTATATCACACAGCTTTCACAGTGAAAGAAAATCATTGCTGATCCATCTCACATTGTCAGCAGTGAATGCACCATCCAGCCCTCAGGCTGCCACTACAAGCATTCACTGAGGGAAGCAAAAAGAGCTGTCACATCATTTATTCCTCCAAATATCCACCTCAAACAGAAATAAAATGAAAACCAGTAATAGGAGGGGGGTTGTTCTGCCTTCTATGTTTTGTGTGATTATATGTTTATTGCTAAGCTGCTTTACACTCTATGTCTTTTAATTGCACTTGTAAGTAAATCAGTTCAATCCCTTCAGGACTGAAAACAGACCTTTTCTATTGGACTGACTTGCAAATTGTGCAACATCAGGCCACATAAACTGCCATGACTGAGGAAATCTCAACAGTCCATTGTGATGAAATTATCTTCCTGGCTGTGAACCAACAGCAAGATTATGACTGATACTTTTTGTGTGTGTGTGTGTGTGTGTGTGTGTGTGTGTGTTAGTGGGTGAAACGTTTAAAACTGTGCATTTACATTTGGAATTAATCAGCATTCTCTTGCGCGCGTCTGCTATTTATGAGATATTTATATTACACACAGACTGTTTAGGGTTAAGTTTTCATTAAATACAGTTTTCATTTCCCCGAGTCTTGCTCCAGAAAACAGATGAGGCAGCGCAGATGACCAGGTTCCCAATGCAAATAGAACTGTATTAGCATCTTTCATGCCAGCAAAGTCAGTCTGTCGCCACAGCAGAAGCGGAGAGGGAGACTGCTATGGAAATTGTCCGTATCAATCACAGAGTTTCTGGTGAGAAATTATACTAATGGCTCTTCCCAGTTCCTGGTGGCTATGTTAACACAGGGGAGGTGACATTCCCTCACTCACACGGCAAGAGCAGGAAGACGTACATGGAGCACTAACAGCTGGAGCTTCATCTCAGATCCCTTCGGAATATCATCCGCAGCACATATAATCATCATGCTAAGACGATCATGAGTGCTAATTTCCATGCAAATACAGCTGTTATTTTTTCATCTCATTTACATTATGGGAAAAGCTTATTTTCTCTGTGTGCAGAGCCATGCAGAGAAGTAATTCACATGGCTTGGAACCAATATAATACTGTCAGTTTCATGACTATTCAGATGTTGACACAGTTTTTGCAATTTTGATGTGAAGCAATCGAGAGTTTCGGCTTTAATTCAAGAGATTTGGTAGAAAGTAATGCGCAAACTGTTTGGGAATTGCAGACATTTTACTTTCATTTTCACGACTGAATTGTAATTGGACAAACTAACATAACTGTAAGTATATGGATTATTTTTAATACTTGGATGCAAATCCCTGAAGGCTGGAACCCATCGACATCACCAAATGCTGAGCTCCCTCCCTTGAGATGCTTTACCGGCCGCCTTTGGTTTCTGCTTGTTTAAGGGTCTTTCTACCTTCAGTTTAGTCTCTCAGTGAGTGAGGAACGTGCTCGGCTGGGTTGGGGTCAGCCGACTGACATGATCGTTTGAGAAAATTCCACCTCTCTGACTTGAGAAGCTCTTGGGTTGCATGTGCGTTTTGCGGTGCTGTGAAGACGCCATCCTATCAGTTTTGCAGCACTTGAGTGAATCTGAGCAGAAATTGAAGCTCTTTGCACTTCAGAATTCATTCTGAAACTTCTCTCAGAAGTCCCATCATCAACAGAAACGGACCCTCATCTGTTCTACAGTTTTACCAGTGGTTTGCATCTCGAGGTAAACCCGATGTATTTTCATGAATGAAGGTATCTCTTGAGTGTAGACGTTGATAGTGATGCGCCTCCCTCATCGAGCATGTGCTTGACTTGACTAGATGTTGTTCTTCACACCATCTTGTCTTTAATGGGCTTCCAAGCCTTTGCGTGTTGCTGAAAGCGCTTTCCTTCTTCAGAAGAAGGACCAAATAGAGAAAATTGTGTCGCTGTGTAAATATTTCTCAACCCGACTGTATATCAGAGAAGCCTGAGCAGCGTACAGATTGTGGATGACTACTTGAATTCCTGCTTTATCTTTGCAACCTGTTGTGAAAGTGCAAAGTGAGATCCATGGCAACGCTCAGAATGTACAACACTAGTAACAAGAATAAATATTGCTCATTTCCTTGTTTTGCAAACAGCACATTCTGCTTAGCTTAAAGACGGCATGATTCGTCATTCTGCATTCAAGCTGGTCAAGCTATTCCCTGGGACAGCGCAATTATGTGAAATTAAGAGCTGTTTTCTGCCTGCAAGCCAAAAGCCCCACTTGGTCTTAAAGCAGCCTTTTCCCTGAGTGAGATAGGAGCTCCTCTGATGTTGTAATCAAAGTTCTGCTCAGGAATCTCTGATCTGTCTGTCCCAGCACGTACTCCAAACTATTAATAGACATAAAAAAATTGCTTCGAAATTCCAATGGGATGCAAGCTGGCTGTTATCAGCGCATAGAGTAAAGGCTTACACAGCCTTCAGGTGTTAATTAAATCTCCACTGACATTCCCATATCCTGCCCTGCAGAATAGGCTGCAGTTCAGATATTGCATAGGTGAAGTCACTTCAGTCACACCAATCTTGCTCAAAACAGGACAGGAGAACATCCCGCAGGCAAGGGAGAGAACGTGGCGACAAGAGAGTCGTCCACGCCGAAGCGAGATGAGTTTGCAAGCACTGACTACTCCTCTAGAGAGCTCTGAATTGATTTGCTGACCATGGTTGTCCTCGGTGGCAATCTCTGAGCCTTGCAGCGCAGTCTGGGAGGCTATAGTGCTGCCTGGCACACTCATTCATCAAGCAGCCTGAGCCATCATACAGGCAACTCCAGCAGACCTGGGCCCAGGGCTAGGGGATATTATTAGAGATGAATTGAGGTAACTGCCTTTGATGACCCAGTTCAGGGTGTCTGTCGCTCTCTAAGCTTTTTTCTTTCCGTTTTACTAACTTTCATTCTTACTTTCGGAATTCTGGCTCTATAAGGAGGTCAGCGGCCATTGTGGTTTACATGTACTGCACTGCGGAGTAAGCGATGATCCTGAAACCGCCTGCCGCCGATAAGAAAGCGTAGTTTCAAATTAAAACCCACATATAATCCGCCCATGCATTCATCATATACATGCATCGGACGCTTCTACATTCTTATTGAAGCGATGTAACACAAACAGTTACCATAATGCATAATTCAGTCACAAGAGACATCAGCTGAGCATTACCACCAAGGGGGGAAAAAAACAAAAACATGCTAAAGGCAAAACATCACTTAGCATAGATGACAGTTCTTATATGCAGAATTTATAATGCGTGCGCCCATTTGATAACATGTAAGGGAATTGATAGGATGTTTGAAGCAAGGATTATATAAAGAACAAGCCGTGGAAGAAGCATCACGGATTAAAATAAATACAATGCATTCTCATTTTCAACAGTTAAAAATTTTAATGAGCAACATGGGACAGCCAAAGAGGTATGCAAAGTACACAAAAGAGCCCGGCAGAAAAGGCTTTTTGTATGTGTAAACTCCCACAATGCTGTAATCTTCATACGCAGCTATCGAATGGAAACAAACAGACACTTAGAAATAAGACATTTTCGCTGCCTTTTAAAGACTTTTATCCAATAAGAAGCCGGGCCAAGCAGGTAACATAAATGTTATATATATTTGTTAGTTCTCTCTGAGGACGGAGCGGAATTACAGAGTGTGTGTCTGGTTGTCTGTTGTCTGGCAACACACACACAAACAGAAAGAGAGAGAGAGAGGGCGAGTGAACGAAGGAGAGCGTAAGCGAGAGTAATGAGCTTTTTAATGCATTTGAGGCAAAATAATACATTAGAAATGAAAGATGTTGGGCTAAAAGTAACAGAAAGTAACAGACTAAGCAATAACCTCAAATTAGCAGGAGCTGTAGTGGTACAAACAGTGTTTCTGGATAATAAATCACTGCTGTCTCTTCCCGGCTCGTACAAAAAAAAAAGCTATTGTGGTCTAATTATAGTAATGATAACAGGTAGCAGAAGGGGGTGTGTGTGTGTCGCTGCCTCTTACACACTTCAATACGCGTCTTGATACATGGTCCACGGTAAAAGAAGAAAAACAAAAACAATGTGGATAAATCTGCCCTGATATGATACAGTGTGATTTAGAACTTCATTTGTTGTGGGCTGCTGCTTTGTCTTATCACTGATTTGGTTGTGGAACAGGTTCATTTGTATAAATCCTGCATTTTTAATTGCGTGCTTTTGCAAATAAAGTCGCTTAAGGCCAATCATTGACTTTAACTGTGTGGCATTATCAACTAATACGCTCTGAAAGCAGCTGCACACTGTTGCTACTCGCCGACCACCTTTGTCTTTTTCCTCCATTTCAATACTGGATCACTTTCGGAAGTGAGTAGCCAGATTAGTTACTTGCTGTGGTATGCTTGTCGGTCGCGGTACATGTTTTGCACACTGCTGTAAACTAGCTAGTGTGACGGCCCCACCTAGTCTGTTGGTTGGGCACATTGGCTGTCTATGTTTGGCTGTTTGGCTGTTTCCTCAGGTCCCTAGACTGTTGGAGACTGAGTGGGCGGTCCTACCTGATTGGCCCAGTGCTCCCAGGTATAAAAGGGCCAACCCCTCAGCTCCTGGTTCTCTCTCTCTCCTCACGCCCGTGATTTGTGGTTTGTGTCATTTTTGGTTTGGTTCTCACATCAGACAACACCTTGCACCACATCACATCCAGACATCCAGACATCTTCACCCACACTACTGACATCACTGACGTACACACCTCACTTTGAACAAATTAATTTAACCAATCAACAAAACTTTACGTTAAAATCTGACAATACCTATGTCGTCTCCCCTCTTTTGCCGGGTTGTGACACTAGCTAACTACTTCTATGCTCATGTAATTAGACCCCAATCTGGCGATATAACACAAAAAAAGCCAAGGATCGGGTTTTCCAATTTTACAAACCTTGAAAAAAACGACTCCTGCAGGTTAATCTTTCCACCACCAACACCAGATGATAGCAGAACCTTACAAAAGACAATCATAATATTGTGCTCACATGCTCCATCATGTAAACCCTGTTAGATGAAGATCTGCATTGCACCCGTGTTTGATTGTGTGTCAGAAATATTCTGCGCTCACGTCCGAATGCTGCACCGTGTCCTTAACTGTCAATCAATACCGCTCCCCTTCATTTGTTTGACCCATGCCTGCAAACACAGACGACGTCCCCAAGCCACCAAATGATATGGAGATTGCAGTGGATGAGGGGGCCTCAGAGGCATGCTCTCATTTACATAGGGACAACATAACAGGTAGAGCCATTACAGCAAACAGATTTGTCGAGGCCACCTCATGAATAAAAGATCGCACAGGTATATAATGATGGTTTATTGTATTTATTTGGCCTTGATCCCATGAAGATCTAAAAAAAAAATGAGTAAAGCCTCCACTCCGTAGCCCAGTGGATTCCAGGCGATCACTGTTTTTAACATGAAGCCGTGACCTTTCAATAAGCCATCTTGATTTGCCACCACAGAAACAGCACTTTTTAATGTAATTTGATGAAACCAAATGCTACCCATGTTAATATACAGTAAATCAGCCTGGCTGGAGCGCCTATAGGATGTTAAAGAAACACACTGAGAAGTCAATTACAACTGAATGAGCATGTGAGAGGCATATGATTTTATGAATACGTCCCTTTCGCTTTGCACATTATTCTGCCACACAGTATGTGCTTAACTTCTTCATTACTTTGCCCATTTTTCTTAAACTTTGCTCTGCAGCTGGAAGCTTCATCAGTCTGAACAACACAAACAGACAGTGAAACATCAAAAAATGAAATCTGAAGTTAGATTCACACACAAACAAGCTCAAAAGCTTGCGTGCGTACAAACAGATAAACACCACATGAGAGGTATTAATAGCCCTGATAAATAACTGATAAAAGCGGGAAAGATTTCCCTCGGCGACTACAAACACAGAGGCAAGTCAAAACAGTCCAATGTTCAGCATAAATTTAAATGTAAATTTCCTTAAACTGTGTCATCTCGTAGTCGTAGGAACTTAAGAAATATTCACAGAAAAGTTTCAGCACGTGTAAATGAGAAAAAAAACAAGACAAATAACTCGTCTTTGAATACGATAATGCACGAGGGACTGGAGCAGCATCGTGTCAAGTCCTCCCTCCTTCCCATGCTACAGATGTCTTATTCCATTTCGCTCTCTGGACATTGTGATGACTTCATCATAACTGCGTCTCACCAAGATGTCTGAGAATAATCTAGCCCAGGGGTGTCTAATCCTGGTCCTCGAGGGCCACAGTCCTGCATGTTTTAGATGTTTCCCTCTTCAAATGATCAGCTCATCATCAAGCTCTGCAGAAGCCTGATGACGATCCTGATCATTTGAAACGGGTGTGATGGAAATTAGCTCGACAGCTATAGTCTGGTACAAGCATCCTTGCTCTTGAGCATAATATAATTGTACATTGTCCTATCAATAAACAATAAAAATAAATAAATAAATAAATAAAACATGCAGGACTGTGGCCCTCGAGGACCAGGATTGGACACCCCTGATCTAGCTTTTATCCCTGTGACTGTGTACGAAGCCCTGATTCTGAGCCAGCCAGCTATACCGAGGACCAGTCAACAATAAAGCCCCACATGCAAACATACCTACGTGAATATTCCTCCAAATCACACATTTTGAACACTAGCACGTGCCACTTGTACGAAAACACCTAATTTAACTGCGACCTGTGCGCCGCTTAATAAAGTAATATGTTTACGTGACTTCTTATCAGGAGAGAAAAAGAAAAAAAAAGAAAAAGAAAAGAACCCTCTCGCACAAGCACACTCACATGCACGCACATGCACAAACACAAAGCACACAGCCTGGCTTACTCTTCCCACACTGTATTTCAAAATGTGCTCGCTTCTGGCTGTACTGTTCGATTTCAGCAATCATAATAACAGTCCTAGGAGCCAAGGCAGGCATTAAGGTTTTTGAGAGCTTTGTTTTCCCAAACAGGAATATCTCTGCTGGGCTCATAAAGCTGACTTGACAGGCCAAGAGAAATCTGCCAGCTGAAATTAAAGAATTATTCGTTCCTAAACTCAGTGTGTCCTTTTTTTTCTTTTTTTTTTTTTTAAATAGACAGCCAAGAAGATACCCAGAAATCAAAACGTTATACATAAGAGTGGTCTAGCGAGGGAGAAGTGGCCAAAGGGGGGTTGGTGGTAAAGAGTCAGGAATTTTTGCATTCTCTTTTCCCCCACTGGGGTTTGGCATGGTCCACCATGGCTTGGCACGGTTGGATATGGAGCTGGGGTCAAGACTTCACCCTCTGGGAGTCCCCTTTAGAGCTAATTGCTATCCCGTCGTGGCTAACCTGACCTCACGCAGCCGCACGTGTGCAGAGAGAGATCCACAAGAAATACAAGCAACATGATTAATAGCCGTCTGAGAAGAGAAGAGAATGAAGACAATAACAGAAAGAGTGAAAGAGAGAGAAAAAAAAAGCCTCCAGCTTCTGTGGGAATTATCATGTTAACAACACGTGCATCCAACTGTGGTGAGTCCAGAGGCCTGAGGTAGGAGTCTGAAGAGTTACCTAGCAGCATCTTCACCACTGCACTCTGAGAAGACAAACACAGCTTTACATGCCCCTGAGATGTGTAATTTATCACTTCACTCACACAAAACTCTTTTTTTTTCTTCCAAACATGTGCATGCCCAAAAGGTAAAACCTCATTGTGTTTTGCACACAGAATGGCAATTTTTACAGTCTGTGAGGTAACTAAAGATAATAAACGTTACCATTTCGACTTGTATTATGTTGCTTAATTCACGTTAAAATTGACAGACCCCCCCCTCTGGCAAAGGTTTTGTTGCCTCCATGGCCTCCTTTAAGGGGGTTAAATGGGTGAATTTCCCCTCTCTGAGCATCATTATATTATAACACGGTTGAGAAAGATTTAGCTCAGAGGCACTCTGGAGTAAAAAAAAAATCTGAACCACTGTGAATCCAAACAGCATTTAAACCCCCCAGCCCCTACACAACTTGACCCCTTTTAGCAAACCACTTGCTATCCTCTGCCACTGACTTCATACAATGCAGTACAATGCTTACTCCACAGTCATGTCAGCTGTCATGAAAACACAGAAATTTTGAGTTTGCATGTTAAGTAAACTATATAACCTGGTGGAACATAGAAGCCAGTGACTTTCAAGATGCTTGCAGGGACCACCACACATTCCCTTATAAATGCAGACTAAAGATAATTAGTCGGTGAAAGAATAAATCAAATGTGGGGGTTGACACGCCGGTTCTGAATGACATCAAGGTGAAGAACAGTTTGATCTCTCCCTGTTTGATGAGAGATTGGATCTTAAAAAGACATTACAAAACTTAATGATGCAGGAAAATAAGTGAGCCTAAGTCATTCAGTCTTCTCTTATCTGCTTCATACAGGTCTGGAAAAAAAAAAGAATTGGCACTCAGTCATTATCAAAATGTCAATCAAGATGTCAACCAATGTTTACTTAGAGCACGCCTTCGTAACGCTTATCTGAATTATGCTTATGCCACATTTTATTATACTCAACTAGGTGCTCATTGGAATGACTGAAGAGTGAAATGTGTGTGTGTGAACCACGTGGACGTGCTCTCAAGCAGCCTAATTGCTTTTGTACAAGACACTGCATTAAACACTGGAGTTTGTGGCATCACTGGGCAAAAATTTCATTAATCTTTAAGTATATTGTAATTCAAGTGGCGTGTGAATAATCACTGGTCGTAGTCGCTGATGCTTGCTCGACAAATGCACATGTGCATTCCTTCACATGGTGGAAAGCCTGATTCAGCCTGATTGGCGGAAAATGTTCCTATTTTGGGATTGGCTCTCTTTTCAAAGCAACCCCCCAAAAAAAGAAAGCCAGACTTATCTGAAGCAGGATCTGAACGAGAAGCTAATGATTACAGAGCTACGTCCAGTGATTACTGTATTTTGAGGCTGCTGTTCTCCTGGAGAAGTAACTTACATTTTGTGTAATATCTGAATGTAATAGTTGGTTAGGTTGGATTTACCATGAAAGCTGGCAGTGAGAGGAAAGAGTGAAGGCTGTAAATAGTTGAGCTTTCTGCTAAGAGTAGCTAAAGGGTCATGGAGGCTTCAATTTCATGTTTATGTGCATATGAAGTGCATGAATATACCTATGGTCACCTGGTGGTGTTTGTTTGTGTTTTTTGCATTTTCAAGATTGCCTCCTACCCCAGCTTTAAGGGCACCATTGGTCCAACAACGACAAGAATAAAACCAGCTACA
>NW_007578217.1:38347-71034 GCF_000690725.1 Stegastes partitus
AAACAAATGCCAGTGGCCACTTACAAGCTACATCCATGAAAAATACATAAAAATAGCAGCAAAGCCGATATAAGGAGGCTGCAGGGGAAGAGGCGGCATGAACCGGACTTGTGCTCAGGAGGGTTGTGTTTCAGCGCCATGTGGGACCAACATCGCTGTTTGCTTTTGCTTATGCTGCAAAATGACTTTCTTAGGTAAACAAAATGCACCTCAGCAAATGCTTTTCAATCACTTTTTTTCTCCATTCTGTTATTTTTCTTTAATGTTGGCTCTTGTTTACACCAGAAAAATACTTGGTCAAGTTTAGGCAACAAAACTACTTGGTTAAGTTTAAGAAAAGAACAAGCTTTGGGTTAAAACACAACCCTGCAAATGGTAACCACAATGCTCCGGGTTGTTTTCTAAGTTACTAGCCACAAACAGAGCCCCTAAAACGGTAAAGCACGTCACAATTCGACAGCCTTTTTGTGAAAATACTATGTTTTGAACTCTGGATCAAGTTTTTCCATCTCAATAACTCACTCATCTTAAAAGACAAGAAGATCAATAAAACAGAAAGCAGCTCTTTTCCCTGAGTAACTACTAAACATTAATTGCCCCAGACATAACAAAGTCCGATATAGCTTCCTGCTGGTGAGCGTGACCACAACAGGTAATTAAAGCGTTCTAAACGACACACGGGGAACAAAGATTTCAGCGCAATGAGAAGTGGTTGTGAAGTAATTCTCTGTATGCAAGCAGAAACACACACACACACACACACACACACACACACCTGCTCATTCAGTCAGAGTCAAGGACCCAAAGGAACCTGCATATCTATTATTCTCTACCCACGCTCCTAACTGCAGGCCTCCCACTTACAGATGGCAGACCTTGCTGTTCTCACAACAACTGAACTGCAAAATTATCATTTGAATTCTTGTTAGGTGCACAGAAAGAGGAGCAAAAGGAGAAACACTAACAAGCTAACGTTTTCTTTTTTTTTGTCCCACAATACCTGTTGTTTAGCCAGTCAGCTTTATTGCTACATTCAATCATCCATTTGACTGTGATAAAACACAAGTACCATGCGGGATAAGAGTTTCACCAACTTACAAATGAATCCTGCTCAAAAAATATGGACTTCTCATTAAAAAAAAACATGTAGGGGTCACTTCTGCACATTTATATTTGGAGAGGGAATAAAAAAAAAAAAACCCACAGAGACAAACACACCAAATAAACAATACAGCAACATAATAACAAGGACCACAGCTGTATCAAGTGACACAAATCTGTGTTTCCTGTCATTAATCTGTAATGTCTCTTTTGGCTGTGGTGTTTGCCGCCGCTCTGTGTCACAGCTGTGGAGCTCATGATAATAGAGGATTCCGTCAGCGTCTGTACCGTGCAATAATGAAAAACACCCCATACCGCGGGAGGAAATAGCAGATTTCATAATCCGTCTGAGGCCTTGGCCCTGGTCGCTGGTCCGTGGAGTGAGTCTCATTAAACTTCTCATTAGTGACACACTGAGCTTCTGTAATGACTGAATGCATATACAAATCACCTCAAACATGAAAGGAGGGACGACAACAACAGACCCGGTGCTGCATCCCGGCGCTGCCAAGTCCTCTGATAAGAGCATTTGTACTTGGCAAATGGAACAGTTCTGCACATCTGTTTACAGTCTGAGAAGCCAATCTGAAGTAAAAAAACGACAAGACAAGTGGGGCTTGGGGCGGTGCTTGGTGGTCTCGCTTTACTTTCTGAAACCAGCTACTGTATGGATGAAGATTATAGAGCACACACACATAGCCACGGCTCTGAAAGGGTCATTTTTAAAATAAGGCCATCATACTCTGTGTCTATGATTGTATGTGTGAGTTTGTACAACTATCTTTGGGAGGACTTTGAGTTTTAGCCCATTGAGGTGAGGACATTTTGATCACTTTCTCACCCTTTAAAGCAGGGGTCTCGAACTCCGGTCCTTGAGGGCCTGCAAGTTTTAGATGTTTCCTTCTTCCAACACACCTGATTCAAACGATCAGCTCATCATCAAGCTCTGCAGAAGCCTGATAACGATCCTGATCATTTGAATCAGGTGTGATGGAAGAGGGAAACGTCTAAAACATGCAGGATTGTGGCCCTCGAGGACCGGAGTTCGAGACCCCTGCTTTAAAGACTGTTGAAGGGGTGAAGACTTGGCTTTGGGGTTAAAATGACACTTAGGGTAAGGGGCTAGAGAATGCACACTGTCCCCACAACGATAGCCATACAGCCGTGCGTGTGTGTTTGCGTGGTCTGCATGCCTGCTTGGCTCTGCAAATGAAACTTTGTATGAACACTCTGATCAGTGCACCTCTTGGCTGGAGTGAAGCTCGGCTATGAATATCAATTTTGCATTCATCCCTAGCTGCTCCCCCCCTGACGCCTCACCTGACACAAAAGCAAATCAGCTTTCTGTTTGTGTCAGCGTTTACCAAGAAGCGCCGCATGGCTCAAAGGAGGGAGCCTCCTTTCCCCCATCCTTCTTACCTCAAGGGCATCGACAGACTGTCGACTGTGTTTTGTGAGTTGTAGAAAAGTGCGAACTGAACATTTGAGGCGGTTGTCTAAAGAATCAAAACGCTGTTGTTGTTGTTTGTTTTAGATTTCAGTTATCAATATAAACTGTGAACATCAACCGGAGAGGATCCATGTGACTCGTCATGTTCACCAACACACATCGGCTCGCACGACCTAAGCAATGCACAGAGTCCTGAAAAAGCTTGATTACTTGTAGTTTTTTTTTTCCAGGCAGTGAATAACAGCATGCAACTTGCTAGCACCAGACCAATCAGGGTTTATATTGATTGCCAGCGTAATCATCAACCTGCATTCAGGTGTCAGCCACTTCCACTTCACCATTGTGCAATTATTGTCGACAACCACAGCTTGAGCCACGCCACACTTGGTTATGATATGATTGTGCTTGGTGGGGGAAAAAAAACGCCTAATTTCTTCCTACTCAATCATTTCACTGTGCCTGCTGATACGAAACAGACCATCTATATATATATAGCCGCAAGTTTTCAGTCCTGTGCACAACTCTCAGCCCACCTATAGAAAATCGAGCGCTGTCCGTCTTTTCTTTGTGTAACGCATCTCTGGGTTGGCATATTTAATCGACTGCGCGAGTAAATTAATTCCAGTTTCATGTGCTGCAGAAATAATTGCCAGCGAACTGCAAACACAACAAGATTCATTTATAAAGAAAGAAGAAGAAAGAAGAAAATGGATGTTTTTCAACACACTTCCTTTGCCAGTCAATCAAACCCAATGCCATTCCACTTGCACCTCTAAGCGTAGAAGAACCTCATGTAATCATCGAGGAGGCTGAGAGATAAGAAAAAGACCAAAAAAAAAAAAAAAAAGAGTGTGCTGTAATAGCAGTGGGAAGGTAGCAATGACACGGAGACCCCATTGCTCACACTATGCTCTCATTATCTGCTGCGACTCCAGGTCTTCAATATTAGCCAACAATAAGCACTCCGCAGGACCATCTGCTCTGCCAGCACGGGTTATTTTAAGACTGAGAGAGACAGGCATGGAGAAGAAGGAAAGAAGAAAGATATACCATGCTATTTGTGGAAATAATAAAGAGGAGAGAGACCAAGGAGGGAGGAAGAACTAGAAGAAGTCGAGTGCAAGGACTGTGAAGAAAAAAAAAGTATAATTTAAAAGGTGAAACTTGCAAAAAAAACAGGAAAAAGGAAATTTCCTTTGAGGACACGATGGGAGACATAACTCAGTCTAGTTAAAGTTAACTACTGATTAACTGAGTTGATGACAGAAATAACAGCGAATATCTTTTACCTTCAAACACGAGGGTGTGATCAGACATTAACTAGAGAATTGATTTTGCTCCTTTTAGATATATTAATTCAAGACACACCTGAGAAATGTCTTTCAAAACCTTTTCATTTAACATTTAAACCAGTTCCAACCAAGGTGTTCCCAAGATCCTGGTTAAGTGAACGTAGTCGAGGTAGGCTAAGAATAGCGTCGAGGCGTAGATGCTTGAAGGCACTAAGCGGTCTGGACAACAACGTCAAAGCAATTCATCGCACGCTGAACTCAGGTGTGCACACCCTGGAACATCCTCTAAGGCTCTTGCAGTGTTACACAACTTGCGAGCTGAAGTGAAGGCACAACAATTCCCAGGAAGAAACTTACTGCAGACCATAGAGCAAGCAGATATATATTTATATCAACCCTCTATTTTTCTTCCTTTTCAATCATTCTTATATCAATAACACATCCGCCCCCTCTCCCAGCACTGGAGAATCTTACCTTCTGCCTGATCTCCTCCTCCATTTTGACCGGCGAGCCCAGCTCAGCTACCTGTTTCACTCCATCGCTGGAGAAGCCGCCGTATTCCCACAGCACGTAGTTCTTAGAGTGAGAGGCACCGATGATGGCTGACCAGTGATTGGCACGACCTGTGAAGTCAGACAACAAAAACATGTCACGATCTCTGTATGATTCATCCATCCATCCATTATCTATACACCGCTTAATCCTCACTAGGGTCATGGGGGGCTGGAGTCTATCCCAGCTGACTCAGAGTGAAGGCAGGTTCACCTGGACAGGTCACCAGTCTATCACAGGGCTACACTTAGAGACAGACAACCAAGCACACTCACATTCACACCTACAGACAATTTAGAATCACCAATTAACCTCAACATGTTTCTGGACTGTGTGGGAGGAAGCAGGAGAACCCAGAGAGAACCCACGCTGCACGGGGAGAACATGCAAACTCCACGCAGAAAGATTCTGGTGCCCCCACCGGGATGCGAACCGGCGACCTTCTTGCTGCGAGGCAACAGTGCTAACCAACTGCACCACCTTGCAGCCCTCTATATGATTCAATTACAGATTATTTTTTTATCACTCTGGAGACTTCAATAAAGACCCATCAGTCTGTTGACTGACAGACCGAACACCTCCTTTGGTGGAACATATAACAGGGATTTGTTTCAGTCTAAATTTATTCCATATGGCTGCAAACCACCTACAGTGTATTACTTAAATTTTATGCTCTCTCATAATCCTTTCACTCTCTAGCTCTCTTGCTCAAATGGCGTACCAAAAAAAAAAAAGAAATAGTGAGCGCAGTATCAGTTCTACACCTGCACAGAGAATGCAGCAGTATTAGCGCCTATAATGATCCACTGAGGTGACACAACAACAGATAGCGGAGGCTCAAGCCCTGCCGTATCCTCTGATGTGGTGTAAGGCATAATAAGGTGTTCATCTAGGATTAATAGGCTCCCTGTTGATGTTCACAGGTAATTTTCCGCAATCCTCACCATCTCACTCTGGGCCATCGGCGGTCCGACAAATTTGCCAGAAAAGCTCTGGCGCCCGGTGGTCTCACGGTGTTTTATTGTGCCCCTTGCTGTCACATTATCTCTCTCTCTCTGCTATGTTGCTGTGTACACGAACCAGATGCATCAACCTGAGAGTATAATGATGATTTCGCAGCGATGATCAACATTTAATGTACCACAGGCTTTGAGGCCAGCTCTGCCGTCCCCAGTTTGAATGCACAAAAATCATCTGCTTCCAAAAAAGCGACTCATCAGCAGAGACGTTATTGTCGCACCACATAATGGAATCCTTTACATGAACAGTTTTGCCATTTGTCTGAACGCTATTATTCCACCTATTAGGTCTTGGTGAGGGCTGTAGTACTTACTCTGCAGTTTTGTAAGCCACCAGCTCTGCTGGTTCCCAGTGTGAGTGGGAACAAAGGCTAATCTCTCATAATCTAATCCCTGTTTTCAGTATGGTTGCCGTAATGTTCTGTAGGATAAACAAGGTTATGGCTCCTGCTTTTGTTCTCATGTTCTTTTGTTCATCTTTTTTGATATGTTTGAATAAATGTAAGAGTTTGGGTTATGATTTTGTTTAGCATGAACCTTCTATTGTCTTTGGATCAGTTTTTTTTCCCTCTATGTATCAGGGGTGCCCAATCCTGGTCCTCGAGAGCCCCTATCCTGCATGTTTTAGATGTTTCCCTCTTCCAACACATTCAAATGATCGGCTCATCATCAAGCTCTGCAGAAGCCTGATAACCATCCTGATCATTTGACTCAGGTGTGTTGGAAGAGGGAAACATCTAAAACATGCAGGATTGTGGCTCTCGAGGACCAGGATTGGACACCCCTTCTATATACGCTAAATTCAAACCATAAAAGAAGAAACCCTTTCCCAGTACTAATGAGATTATATATATATGCAACCAGCTAAGTGGACTAAATTCAACTCAACCTGGCTTTGGCTGGTTAACTCAGCACAATAAGCTTGCGCACGACCCCCTTAAAAGTCACATAAGCAATATCGGTTTATCCATTTTTTTTTGCTCGTTTCCTTACACAATGAGAAACCACATTTTAAAATACCGCCCACGCAAAAGGTTTGTGGAAGAACTCCAGACAAAAAGTCAGGCAGTGCAAACAAGAGAGCCGGCGGTGCAACCACAAAGCCAAAAGTGAAGGCAGAAGTTTGATCAGTAGAAAGACAAAAAAAAAAGAACACTGGACAAAAATATAAATGCAGCATGCAAATGTACTTCTTTTCTGACTTAGAGAAAAAGTAAAAACTCTCACTTCTGTTGTTTTGATTAGAATAGGGTTCAATTTTTGAACAAAAAGTTTTGTGATGATCAACTGGTGACAAATTCTCAAACACTGATTCAATCCAAATACCACCTTAACATGTAGCTCTATTCAAATAACATGATGAAGACAGAAAGACGAGCATCATTTAGGGCTGGAGTCAGGCACCTAAATGTCTACAACTCCGCCATTTGTCGTCTAAGAAATCATTTCAGACGGCTCTGGATGGACGTGCCCAACAATGTAATCCTGTCCCCCAACACAACCAGCAACCTCATTAACTGTGTGCGTCACCGATGTGTGGCAATACGGGATGGAAATGGTGGACTCACTGACTTGTAAATTCTGGTCTATGACTCCACTCTCAGTGTGTCTATAATATCATTTCCAATACAGTGCGTGCTTCATGATGTCCAGTCTGCTGTAGAGACACTGTGTGTGGGAACAACTCATTCTTATAGTCCTATTTCAAAAAGTAGCGTTTAGTTTATTTATTGTCGTTCAATACATTATTGAAAAAAACACTAATCGTTTACTTTTTTTTTTTTAAACAAATATTTAGTTTGCAAGTTTCACTCGGGAAGACATTTTTGTTGCTTCACTCATTCTCTTTCAATCTCTAAAATTCTTATATTTATTTGACATACATTATATTTGATGATACTGATAATAATAATTCGAATTGCATGGAAAACCTATTTTAGATCATACTAACAATAAAAGCGTGCGACCAGTGGCTCAGCGCTGCGTCTAACCATCTCATCCATTAGGAGATTGTTGGGTTTCATTCTCTGACACAGTTCCACTGGTCAAAGCCCTTTTATGTGCAGCATTTTTGTGGTGGGGCTGCAAGGTGGCGCGGTGGCTAGCACCGTGCTTGCTAGACGGTCGCCAGTTCACGTCCCGGAGAAGACACCGGGGATCTTTCTGCGTGGAGTCTCCATGTTCTCCCCGTGCAGCGTGGGTTCTCTCCGGGTTCTCCGGCTTCCTCCCACAGTCCAAAAACACGTTGAGGTTAATTGGTGATTGTAAATTGTCCGTAGGTGTGAATGTGAGTGTGCTTGGTTGTCTGTCTCTAAGTGTAGCCCTGTGATAGACTGGTGACCTGTCCAGGTGAACCTGCCTTCACCCTGAGTCAGCTGGGATAGACTCCAGGATTAAGTGGTGTATAGATAATGGATGGATGGATTTTTATCCATGTGTAAATCTTAGATCCTGAATTTTGTGCACCATGGATGTAGTAAGAACCAAAATGAAAGAATATGGCATTCATTCATTCATTCATTCATTCATTCATTCATTCATTTATTTAGGGCTTTGTGTAACTCTATAAAATTACAGACAAAGATGATGCCTTTTCCACGACCTACCTTGACAAGATTTTTTCAGACATACGAGTTATTTTGGATTTTCGTTGATACAGGCCCTTTATAAATTTTTAAGGGTGTTTGTCCCCCAGGTTTTCATAAATATCTGACCCCTGCAGGCTGGAGTCATTGCCAATAATCAAACTATTTGAACTTCATGGGTCCGTTTTGGCAGCAGCACAGGCAGTCCTCCAACCGTTTAATATTTTCCTGACCTTGAAATTTGCTTTTCCCATCTGTGTGGTAGCACACTGTGCACAGGTGGGGAGGCACAAACAAGTGGACGCTTCATGCAAATCCGGCAGTACAGAGCAAATTGTTGATATTTTGGTACAAATGGGACTTTTGGACATTTGGAATAGATGTCTCAGAGCCATGACTGTGGAGGAGAAACGCTGGGGAAATGTCAACAAGACTATTGTGCGGCTGATGTAGACAGAGATGATCTGTGCTTGCCAGTATCAGATAATTGACTTCAACAGTGCTGTCCCCAAAACATACATTACACAAGGATTTCCTCTTGCTGCACAACTACCATTGTTCTGTGCCAGAGATGTCTGTACACAGACAGAAAAGCTCCTCTCCATATTGAAGGACATTAATACGGTGGCCCAGAAGTGTCACAACAAAACAAAAGCCACAACACAACACAATTAGCCACAACACAACACAATTAGCCACAACACTACAAATTTGCCACAACACAACACAATTAGCCACAACACTACACAATTAGCAGCAACACTACAAAATTTGCCACAACACAACACAATTAGCCGCAACACTACAAAATTAGCCGCAACGCAACACAATTAGCTGCAAAACTACACAATTAGCCACAACACTACACAATTAGCCACAACACTACAAAATTAGCTGCAACACAACACAACGGCTGCAACGGAAGTTGTTTTTATTAACCCGAAAGTTATACTCTTAAGTGCGCAACCACATGAAGTGGGCAGAAGCCGGAGATTGTTGGAAACAACTCGATAAGTAAATAAAATACTGATGGTAAATAATGTTTACTAATAGCGCATACCGAGATTAATGGACACTATTTGCCATCAGTATTTTATTTACTTCTCGAGTTGTTTCAAACAATCTCTGGCTTCTGCCCACTTCATGTGGTTGCGCACTTCACAGCATAACTCCCGGGTTAAAAAAACAACTTCCGTTGCAGCCGTTGTGTTGTGTTGCGGCTTATTTTGTAGTGTTGTGGTTAATTTGGTTGTGTTGCGGCTTATTGTGTTGTGGCTTTTGTTTTGTTGTGACACTTCTGGGCCACCGTACATTTATGATGTGATAACAGCAGTGTGGAAATTACAGTTAATTTTTTACACATTACTTTGTTGTCTATTAATAGGGAACAATAAACCTGATTGACAGATTGATTAAACGGTTAAATGCTTAAGTGGGCGTTCTGATTTAACAGGAGGCCAAAGTAGGAGGATGTAGCTTTGGCGTCCAACAACTTTAATGGTTAGAAGTAGATTTTGTCTGTAAAGCAATGACAGAGTTCCTTCTGGATGTGAATGCAGCCTTAAGAAATCATTCAAACCCACTTTACATTCAAGGGGAAGACAGTGTTGGCGAGTCAAAAAGACAACAGATGAAGGGCAGCTGTTATGATTAATACAGTATACTCAATTTCAGTATATTGTCTTGCCTTGCATAAGAGAAAATAGAGTATGATAGGGTATTACGGGATCAGTAAAGGAATGTTAAACACAGTTAAACCCTATCTGTCATTTTTGTTCTTCCTCTCTCTGTCTCGTGTTAATCCCATCAAAAATCTCTGTTGACAACCGGGCCGTTCTCTGTCTCAGTATGCTCCCTGTGTCCAAGCAAGCAGCCATCACTTGGGCTGAGCAGCCACGCTTTGCTGCATGACTTACTATGGGGACAAAAAGGAGAAAGAAAATAGAACTGTCAAGGTTATCATGTCGGCAGTGGGAGGGGGAAAAAAAAAGAGTCCCGCTGGCCTGTTTTACAGTGAAATTTGGTCTCAGAATATGTGTCACCACAGTGGTCTAAGGCTCCTGCACTTAAAGGACACATGTTAAAAATAGGATGACATGTGACACAGTGGAACATCTCAGGAAGCAGAGAAAGTCTTGCAACACAAAGGCAAAGTCAGGACAAGTGAACTACAAAACAAAGGACAGACCACCACGTGTTTGCGCTATTGTAGCCGCTGAAAAACATCGTCTAGTACAATATGTGCAGTGTTATAATAACTAGTTATCTAGGAAATGACTTTGTGCAAGGAGAAATCAATCCGTGGCATCCCAAGAGTGGGGATGAAACAGAAGCCACGCGGCTTGCCCTATCCTCTTTTAACTTAATCTATCTGCGAGGTGTGTGTTTGCCCATGTGTGTGTGTGTGTGAGAGAGTGAGTCACATAGCAGCCACTCTTTCCATAAGACAGTGAATTAGGGCTCCTTTCGATCTCGGGGTTTATCTTATTCGACCCTAATCAGTATATTGATCTGACTGGCGAGAGCCTGATTTAGACAAGAGAGGCAGTGTAATCCTTAAGTCCATTCACATCCTGATAGTGTAGTTCAAGGTTATATGCACATCGCACCCAGCCATTGTACCAAAGCTCACCACCCACATCACCACTGAGAGCCATGTGCAAAGGGCTAAACCCCCGGAGCTAAACCATCCACATCCGGGCTGGAGTTCTTGTGGCTAAAGTGCTGCAGTCACTATAATGTACATATACCTTTTCTTTTCTACTAGATGTGTAAATTCTTGTATATATTTAGAATAGAATAGAATAGAATAGAAAAATACTTTATAAATCCCAGTCTGGGAAATTACTGTGGTACAGCAGCAGAAAATACTATTTTAAAAAAAATTACAAATAAAATAGGTGAATAAAATAAAATAAATAAAATAAAACAACTGTACAAAATGTGCAATTTGAGAAATTATCTTGTTATTATCTTGTTTTATTTTTTATTAATATTTATTGTATTTTACTCTTTACTTTCTTTAGTTATTTTACTTTATTTTCTTTTTTAATTTTCCTATTTCTACTATTCGTGCACATTCCTGTGGCGACACCAACAGCCGAAGCCAAATTCCTTGTATGTTGTGTACGTACTTGGTCATTAAAGCTGATTCTGATTCTGATGTACAGACAAGGCTGCCGTTATTCTCTATCTAGCGATCGTCTACACATCTCTATACCTTCTGATGTCCTTACCTTTTCTTTGACATACCATCCATTTCTGTTCAGCTTTAAAATGGGTCATGAGTGCAGAATTTAAATGATTTCCAGAAACTAAAACCGTAGCAGCTTTTAGGAAAAGTCACTCAAACAAAAGCTGGTAGCTACACACCGCATCAGAACAATTTCATCACATTTGTTTTTGATAGTATTTTTTTTTTCAGAAACAGTGGAGTGATCTGTAGCATGGCAGACTTAAGAAACTAAATAGCTCTGACTACAAAGGCAATGCTTGTCAGCAAGATCAATTCAGTGTGAGTTCAGATCTTTTTTATGGTAATTCCTGACTGTAAAAAAAAAACCTTATCAAATGAATGTCTGTGTGAAAGAGCTGGGGTGATATGAAAGACAAGCAGCTGATATGAAAGTCAAGCGGAGCGGTTGTGCTTACGGGGATAGTCTTTGGGATGAATCTTCTCCGACCAGTTCCCGTAGAACGTGACTCTGTACTTGGCTGTTCCACAGGCGCAGCAGTCGAGCAGAGGTTTGTCTGTCGAATCTCCATACAGGGACTCTGCACACAAATGAGCAGGAGAAAAGGTAAAAGAAAAATACAGAAGAGATGTACACAGACAGATTGAACATAAGGAGCAGATGAGAGCCCATCACACAGGAGATGGGTGGTTTAGAAAGTGAGGAGCCAAAGGGAAGAAGAAGAAGAAGAAGAGGAAGAGCATGAAAAAAAAAAAAGAAAGATGTGAGGCACGGTTCTTTTGATCTCTTGCTCAGTGTGGCATCCAATGTCATGCACAGCCAGGGGGTCACACTCATTTACAATCATTCACATGCCAGAGCATAACAGCACAGAGGAATGTCCTGGCATCAAAATCAAGAATGAAAGAAAACATAGTAAAAGAAGAGACAAAAAAAAAATAAATAGAATATCAGTGGGGAGCGAAATAGACTACCAGCAGGGAGACCGAAGGAAACAGGAAACTGTTGGTAAATTATTTATTCCGTGTCAATAAAAAAAAGGAGCCTACCTTTCTCACACATGCGCTTGGTGAGTAAGCCTTCATCCTGGAAATAGATTATCCTCTTCTGAACGATGCTAGCCCTACGGAGAGAGATGCAGGGAGGCAGTGAGGGGCAAAGTTTGTGAACCAAAATGGGAGCAAATGGCACAACGGGCAAACAATGGAAGCTTTGAAAAAAACAGTTTGGAGAGAAAGTAGTAGAACACCAGAGATAGATGTGCAAATTCTTGGCTTTTAAGAAGTCTGAGCGGTGGATTGTGGCAGATGTAACAGGTGCAGAGTTATTCATAATCAGCTTCCTGTTTTTCAGCACACACCTAAGAGCAGGTAAAAGAGTCCACAGGGGAAATTTCTAAATCAGGCCATCTTTCAGAAAGAGGCATTCGATGTCTCACACAAACCCCCACAAGAAGCATGCATCAGCATTAAGATAGTCACTCTCATTGAAATGGCAGGTTGAAATGCTGAAGAAAAAAGCTGAGTGAGAGACAGACTGCGACTAAAAAAAAGTAGTATTTTTTTTTTGCATTTAATAAACTCCCGAAGGAAATGCACAGAAGCACCATACTGTAGAGTTGGCTTTGCACTGCGTCGATAAGAACTGATTGACAGACCAACAGTAACGCTCCCTCCTCAAATGGGAGGCCTGGCAGAGGGGAGGCTCTCTAGATTGAGCTGTCTCAGAGGCTTGTTCCTCCGGGCGGTGGGGGGAACACAGGTCTGAGAGGGGCCTTGACATGTAAATCAGCCACAAACAAACCTTTTCAGAGACCAGCAGACTTGAGAAAACAACAACAGAAAACAAGCCTCCAGGGACCTAACTTCCTCACAAACAGCAGCCTTTTTTACACCAGCCATGGCTGCGGGAAGGTTTCCATGGGGATAAAAACCCAACAATGAGGCGCTGGATGGAGGTGCCGGGGCCATGTCTGATCCAGGTGGGCTCCATCCAGCTGGACGGTTTGGCTGCTATTTATTCTGGTGCATCTGACAAAGCCGAGAGGTGTTGTGCTATGCTGAGCCGAGCGCATCTCAAAAACGGAGAGAAAACGTACATCAACGTATGAGAGAAATTAGATATTTGAGGTTTTAAAATTTGAGTTCCAGTTTTGCAGGGAAAACATTACCCCGATAAGAACCAGTTGTCTAAATATAACCCATACCTCTCTCCATGACGATTTCAGCCAGAGTGGAATCAGCAGCGTACAAGCTTTTAACAATAATGTAATTTTCCATTGTTATCCTGAAAGTCCTCGTGAGGTTTGCTCCTTCAAGTGTTCCAGGTCAGACTCAGCAAAGAGTACAAATGTGTCATAAATTGCTTTCCACCCGGCCTGGCCACGTATTAGCGAGCGTGTTCGTCGGCTTCGATTATTAAAATAACACATGCCGCTCGCTAAACCGCCACATAAAGCTGCCTGTTCTGGTTACAAAAGACTTTCATGTAATGATGTAACACAGCTTGGTAGTCATATAAGCCGACGTAGAAGACGAGGCAGCGGGGGTTTAGGACAGTCATGCAGGTACCCGGCTAGATGAGAAAAGTACATCATGTTGCACTGTTGGATACAACATGGCTCATCCGGAGGCAAAATGTCGAACCTTTCAATGCAACTGGCAAGATATGGGGGGTTTGATAATTTTAGTTATTTATTTTCAATCGTTTCTGTCACATGCTCACAAAAAAAATATGTTCATGACTCATGCAGCAGGTCTGGCTCTAAATGTTGTTTCTACCTGATGCAACAATGCTAAAATCAAGAAAACCTGTGTGTTTTTTTCCCACCTTAAATCACTCTCAGGAGCCACTTAAGAACAAATGTACTTAGTGGTGGCTGCATTAAGCCGTTGTGAATTACGATCGATTGATTTGGAGAAAGATAATTGTACAGCGCACTTTGCCAACGTGAATGAGGCTGATAAACACCTACGAACAATAACCGCCGGCTCTCCTCTCTCGGTATTCCTGAGCTTCATTTACCTTTTAAATGTAACCTGAGCGTGTGGACAAGAAAGAAAGAAAGAAAAATAACAAAAGATCAGAGAGCAAAAGATCGCTCTTGTGCAAAATGGAAGAAACAAGAGGTAATCACCGCCAAACTTCCATTTCGAGCAGAGACGTTCGAGGGAGGTTAAATCCTGAACTCCGGGTGGAGGAACATGACGGACTGAGTGGAGAGAGTCACGTCTGGCCCTGAGCGGCTATAAACTGTATGAGGTGTCATACAAACAGCTGTATCCTGATGACATTCTTTTATTCTCGTCACCATTTTACTGATGCAGTTGCTTTAACACGCACCTTATTCTCACATCGCGATTCTAAGTGATGGAGAACATCGGCTCGAGTGAAGCAGATATAGATACAACAGTTTCACCGTCTGACAAGCTGTTTACATCAAGAAAAGAAAGTGAACAAAAAAAAATGTTCCCAACGCTGTAACCATCCATCCATCCATTATCTATACACCGCTTAATCCTCATTGGGGTCATGGGGGGCTGGAGTCTATCCCAGCTGACTCAGGGCGAAGGCAGGAGACACCCTGGACAGGTAACCAGTCTATCACAGGGCTACACTTAGAGACAGACAACCAAGCACACTCACATTTACACCTACAGACAATTTAGAATCATCAACATGTTTCTGGACTGTGGGAGGAAGCCGGAGAACCCGGAGAGAACTCACGCTGCACGGGGAGAACATGCAAACTCCACACAGAAAGATCCCGGTGCCCCCATCGGGACGCGAACCGGCAACCTTCTTGCTGCGAGGCAACAGTGCTAACCAACTGCACCACCTTGCAGCCCACGCTGTAACCAAATGTGGTGGATTTAAACTTCACCCATTTAGTTCTTCAACGGTGCCACTGAGCAGATTTGGGCTTTGAAGAGGCTGTTAACCACAAAAGGCTTCCTTTCCAGCCAAAATACCTTTTAATTAAACACTTTCTGACATGCTACTATCCTCCATCGCACTCGTGAACAGGAAGGAATGACATTGTGCGTGCAAAGGTTGTTTTTTGTTTTTTTTTAAGTGATCGTTTCTTTTTTTTTAAAGAAGAAGTCAAGTAGCGTGACATAAAGGTGGATTGTAAATCTATCAGGCTTTTGACTGGTCAACCAAAGATTTTTTTTAAAAAGTAGTCAGGGCGTGTATAGTGTGCCACTGTCGGAGGGTCGGAAGTATTCTTTTGTAAAAACAAATATGGCTGCTTAATCAAAAATACTGTTAAAAACGATTTCACTCTGTGATACTGTAGGTCAATTCTGCACCTGTGCCACGTTGCAAAAAAGGTGTCGTTGGACATTTTTTACAGCTGGTGAGGTCTGTGTAAATATTCTAGATTGCTTTTTGAGTAGGACTGTTATAGATGACATTTGGTGCCTGACTTTGTTTCCTAAATGCAGAGCTTTTTAAGAAAAAAAACGACATTAATTTCATCCACGCTGTCTTAAATATGCAACTAGCCAAACTTGATCACACAAAAACCTTCCCTCACATGTTAATTCACACACACACATCTAATACACTATTCTTCTCTCTCATATGAACTACAATTTCAATTCCTCTTGTCATAAGTCTCTTGGTTCTTTTTTTTTTTTTTACTAATGTGCACCGGGATCTTCTCTCGTACATTGTGAAGTGCATATGTAAAAATATGATTTATGGCCAAAATGGCCCCTCTTAACATGGATGAAAATGATTCAAGGTAAGTGACACCAGCAGCACATCTCTAATTGTTCACGCTTTAATTCAATCTCACCCCAATTTCACATATCTCCCTTAGAGAGAGGAGCACACTCTGCCTCACTGCTTGCCCACTTTCCTGGGCTGGCCAGACAATCAGGCAGAGTAATGCTTATTTAACATCCAATTTAAATTCTATCTCACTTTGCTGGATCCACACCACCGCCGATCCCAATCACCCCAAAAGTGCACTGATTTGAATGTGTGTGTGTGTGTGTGTGTGTGTGTGTGTGTGAGAGAGAGAGCTTAACAAAGAGCGATAAAGAGAGTGAGAACGAGAAACAAAGGAAAAGAACAAGACTTTTTTTTTTCTCCCCCCACACTTTCTGAGGCTACATTTAAAAGATGAAAATGAATTCTAATATTGTTGTATCTAGTCCTGCCACAACCCCAGATTAAATAATATTCATGTTCCTCTATCTGCTACTACTACTACTAGTGCAGATTCAATTAATTCACTTATTTCCATTTGTCCAACTACAAACAAAACTTACAAAAAAAAGAGAAACAACTCAGAGATAACACATGAATCCACCACACAAAAGCAGATGTGTTAACATTGTGTGGCTGATTGCTGATACGCTTGCAGTCCGCTGAAACACACCACACTGCCCTCCATATTAAAAAGGAAAAGACAAATAGAAGCTGCAAATAGAAAGATATTAGATAGCGGCAACTTCAGTGGTGTGAAGTAACGACTTACAGTCGTGACTCGATAATCCGACACTAAACCTTCTTTTATGTCGGATAACAAGGCTGTCGGCTTGTCAAGATGGAGGTCGAGCTACGAGGAGGGCTTGATGCTGGAAGGCTCATTTGTTGTTAGTATTTATTGTTCATAGTTGTTATAATAACTAGTAGGACTGGTCCCAATAGAACTTTCTGGTCTCTGGATATTCAGGCCCATTTAATGATGAATATCAGAATATTCGGCGAGGTCGAGGGACACTTCCACCCCGGGGCAGCGCTCTGAGGGGTGGAAGTGGCCGGAATGTGCAGGCAGAACTTGGCTGCTGATGCTAGTTTAGGATAGCAGTCACACTTCTGTTTCCACCATCAGTGGTGGCGGCAGCACCATCCATGTTTACTTCCATAAACACTGAGCATGCTCGCTGCGTGTGACGTCGTCGTGTCCTCTATGTGGGACACTTTTGGGTCGTATGAAGTTCACACAGCAGATCACATACAAGTCGCATTTAACTGGAAATGTGAACGAACTCACAAAAAAAATCTGAATTGAGCATTAAGTCCTGCAGTGTGAACGTAGCCAATCTGTTGGATTGTTTAGTCAGATAATACGCCGTTATCCTGATTGTGACATCAAATGTCATGTTGGAGTCAGAATCCAAGGCTGTCGGTATGTTAAGGCTATTTTTCATGGGTTCGTTTTTCCTAAAAACCTGTCGGAGAGCAAGGTTTAGGATTGTTAAGGGTCGGATTATTGAGTCACGACTGTACATTTAATCAACTGTTGTACCTGAGGACACTTTTATGGTGTTACTTGAGCCATTTTCTGAACTTCTACACAAATCTGAGGGACATACTTTTACTCCATGATGGTCATTTGATAACTTTACTTCCCAGCAACTATGCATTTTGGGGATAAAACTTTATTAATCCAGAGGAGGAAACTTACAAACTACCTAACAGTAAATAAAGTCCTTAAAATCAGCTTCACTTTTACCAGCTACAGCAGGTGATGAACACATTAATGTGTGGATAATTCTATAAATACACAGATGATAATTTATTCTAATAATATACATTATTCTGAAACCATTCTGCATAATTGGTACTTTTAAGCACATTCTGATGTTAATTTGTTTGTCTTGTTACCCAAACAGATCTTTGAATGCAGAATTTCTACCCTGTAGTATTTATATTTTAACTCAAAGCCCAAGATCTGAGTATTTCTTCCACCGCTGGCTGAAATATATGGATTATATTCTGCTGTGACTTTGGCTCCGTGGAACAGCCGAGATATAATTAACCAAAGGGATTTCGCTGCGATAACACCTCTTGACAAGAGAGGCTGGACAATTGCAGGTCATGTTTGATATTATCATTCAGTGCCCCCTGATGAGGAGAATGAAAGCCAATTATTTTCAATCCAATTAGACATAAAGCTAAACATTCCATCTAGACAAACGTGAAGTTAAAAAAAAAGAAAAAGGACTAAATCCCTCTTAGCCAAAACATGCTGTGTGGGATGTTTTACAGTTTCGATCTGATAGCGTGTGAAGATCAGTCTGGAGAAAAATGAGTGGAGCAGAGATGGGGGGAGATTCACAATGATGAGTTTCACTTTTCCAGCATTACAATTTCGCTTATCTTCTATTCCCAATCAAGCAATTATAGAAACAGGTAATAATTGGACCACCAAGCTAAAAAAAAAATCAACTAACTTTCCTTCGGGTTGAATTTCTTTCTTGGGTTCTGATCGCCAGTTCTGTTTTATATCTGGATTCCAAGTTCGGAGGCAAATAAATCTCTCATCCGATCTCTCCTTGTTGTGTTTAATTAGCGTAGAGGGAAAAAATAGCCATGTAGCGGCGTCTTATTTTTAGCACTGGCGTCACTTTCGCCACCACCGTCACTGACAGTAATTAGCTGGAGTTAATAAACCAGAAATTCTGTGAGCGCTTGTTGCCTGCGCCGGCCAAAGATCATTTGTAAGTGAAAAGACACATCACTCTGTAACGGCACCGGACTTTATGTTGTTCAACAAAACCAGTCCAGTGGCAAATAATCTATAGAGGAATTACTCGTCTAATGGTAATCAATATGAAAATATTCTCCAAAGTACGTCTCATGCACATCCATATATGAAGCTCATTAGCTCCGTATGGTGAGAAAAGTGTCTTGTGGAAACAGAAGGTGTGTACTGGATCCATCCATCCATTATCTATCCACCGCTTAAACCTCATTAGGGTCATGGGGGGCCGGAGTCTATCCCAGCCGACTTAGGGCGAAGGCAGGGGACACCTGGACAGGTCACCAGTCCATCGCAGGGCAACACTGCACACTCACATTCACACCTACGGACAATTTAGAATCACCAATTAACCTCAACATGTTTTTGGACTGTGTGGGAGGAAGCCGGAGAACCCGGAGAGAACCCCCGCTGCACGGGGAGAACATGCAAACTCCACGCAGAAAGATTCCAGTGCCCCGGCAACGCGAACCGGCAACCTTCTTGCTGCGAGGCAACAGTGCTACTAACTGCGCCACCCTGCAGCCAGCTGGATACATGCTGCAGGAAAGTAAGAAAAAAGAATTCAACTGCTGAGAGTCAGCAAAGACACGATTTCCGTAGCACCAGGGTCAGCTCCACAGCACCCAGCACACAAAAACATTCAATGTATAGAACATATATTCACTAACACAAGAGCGGGATACCAGCAGCGAACCTTGGCGTGATTCGATTCTCGCATGTGAGAGAGCTGAAAATAAACGCGAGGACTTTCAAAGTCAGCGCTGTGAGTTCAGGAGGTTGACTGAGCATCCTCGCTTGACCCTATCATCATGGAGCAACCTTTGACGAAAACCAAACCACCAAACTCAGTCTTTCCATGTGAAAGACAGCGACTGCCCGTCAATTAGACCGTATAGCAAACCGCTCGCGAGGAGAAAGATCCCCGTTGGGACGACATGTGAGTCACATGTTCTGACGGGGGGAAAAAAAAAAACACAAATGCCACACACACATGCAGAACTTGCAATGTCACAACCAGATGTGTGTGTGTGTGTGTGTTTTATTAATAACCATGAAATTTTACAGGCAGGACCTACTGACAGGCGGTGACGGAGCGCTTCTGGGAGATGAAGTGAAATTAAAAACAAACATTTACCATTCCCGTGGTGGTAATGAAATTGTCTTCTATAAGCAAGCGTTTCTCATCTTTATGTTGGTTCTTCCTGTGCATATTTGCTGATGGTACAGTATGTATCTGTTTATGTATTAATGTTTCACTGTAAAGGAGGAGGAGGGGAGAATAACGCAGCCGGTAAACAAGAACGGATCTCCACTCTGCAGTTTAGAGCTCGACAGTTCTCACTTCTACTTTATTTCCATCCATAAGACCTTATTAGGGCTTTTGTTGCGCTGCAGCACGGAGGCAGACAAAGACCTTGTCATCATGGCAGGTAGGGTGAAGAGCACAGACAAATACCCACTGCCAGCCTGTAATTATGATTTTCACAGGCATCTCTTTTGAACTGTAAGCTTCTCAATCTCTCCATCCCCCCTCCATCCTCCGTGCGCCGGCGTTACAGCCACATTTCAAGCATCTCTTTCTAGGTTGCTTTCAACTTTCTTTCCTCTATCCACGCGCTTTTTGCTGAATACAATTCTGCCGTCATCCCACCGGTCTCTATGTATCAGACAGGATGACCTGCTGCGAGAAAACTGCGATAACGCTACACAGCCGAGACGAAAACTCGGATAAAGGAAGAGGAGGAGAAGAACGGGGAGGAGGGGAAGAAACGAGAATGACCGACAGAATACAGGACGGCTCAAGGGTTACTGAGAGGGCATAAAGAAGAACATGGCAGAGGGAAAACCACAGAGAGGCAGAAAACCCATCACACTGTAACAGCCACACAAGATCTCGCATTAAAAAGAAATGTGACCTTTTTTATCATCCCTTTGAACACAAGAACGGCAGAAATGTAGACCAGAGAAACACGCGGAGCTCATAAACAGTTAAATAATGCATTGATCAGGGGCCCCTTTTGAGTCCCAGTCACTCGCGTCGTTCCACCTCCTGTACTCTCATTATTTTTTTCCCGCAGTACTGTACAAAATTAATAAAGGATTTCTGTCAGGCTGTGTCGTCAACTTAACATAACTACCATTCTGTATTCATGCAAGCGCAAAAGACTAACAACAGCCAAATTGATTGGTGTCAATCAGCCGCGTAGCCGATAAATGGAATGAATAGTTTATGAAGTAAAATGAGAATGAAAATTTAATAAAAAAGCATCCTGCATTTCAATGTGCTTAGCTCGAGGGGGGGAGAAGAATATAATACAATAGTGTTGGTGTGGAAGTACACTTAGTATATGGTGGTGGTGGAAGCGCTCACAATCCCACAGAGATGCCTGCATACATATGCATGATTAGAACTGGATCATAAATAGATCTTGGAAAAAGAACGTTAAAAACTAAATGCCGAAAATAATCCAACTGTGTCAACCAGTCTCACGCATTAAAACGAAGTGATTCCACCAACAATCTACAATATCAGCATGAAATAAAAGGGATTTAAAAATCTACAATTCACCAAAACTTCTGCACATTCACAAAATGAATTTGCGCCACACATGGTAGTACTTTGAAGCACACTGATCAGTGCAACCACATGAACACACATCGCTCAGTCTTGTGTCACAACTAAATACAAAGCTGAATGACCATTTGGACAATATTTTCTATCACAATCACTCCCGGAGTTTGCATGTTCTCCCCCCTGCAGCATGGGTTTTCTCCGGGTTCTCCGGCTTCCTCCCACAAAAACATGTTGAGGTTAATTGGTGATTCTAAATTGTCCGTAGGTGTGAATGTGAGTGTGCTTGGTTGTCTGCCTCTAAGTGTAGCCCTGTGATAGACTGGTGACCTGTCCAGGGTAGATAGACTCCAGCTCCCCCATGACCCTAGTGAGGATTAAGTGGTGTATAGATAATGGATGGATGACTCTAAACAAGAACTGATCAGTGTTCTATTGACCCATCCATCCGCCCCAACCTCCTTTGTCACTTAAAACCAATGTCACCAAACTCCCAATTCCCCCTGGCAAAAACTACCACGGCCACGAGAGGCATCTCTCTCTTGAAAACACGTCATTCGGCAGCACCTGAAAACGACGACTCTGTCAGTGCAAATGATGCAGCGCCGGCTGAAATGATACCAAACAAAAATAAAAACAGATCTGTAATCCACACCTCATCTTTCTGACGCGAAGGCAATTTCAAAGGATGGATGGACGATCACTCCCCCAATGCATGTTTAATTTTCATTTTAGAATTATCAAAAAATGTGTTTTGTGTCTCATCTACATGCATAAGCAACAAAAGCTAATGTACACTCACATAGCCAAAATACAAAAAGACCTGCTGTTGCTTGTCGGGGGAAAAAAATCTCAATTATCCATTTAAACCTTGACAAATGCTTTAAAAACTGTTAGCATGAGTCAGTGCGATTTGTTTTTTCATACAAGACTGGGCTTGTAGATCGAGTTTGAGTCTTGGGGAAAGACAATGTCCCTGAATAAATACACCTATTTTTCCAAAAACAACACGTACAGTTTATCAGCTCCTCTGTATGTAAGACATCTGTCAGTATTTGAGCTGAGGACTTGCCTCAGGCTCAGCATCCGTTGCTGTATACATACTTGAGAAGAACACAGCCGGAGCCACTAGGGGGCGCAGTCCAAAACACTTGGATGGTTGTTCGTCTGCGGGGGGTGCTTTCTGTCACTGCGGGGGGGCAGTTGGTCATAAACTGCGTCTCCTCTTCGTCGATTATCTGTAAAACACACACACACACAGACGGACGAAAAGATTAGCGGTGAATATAAACGCCCTCAGACGAGACGCGCCTTAAAAGCACTCGAAACATCTGCATGCGATTTTGTTCATTAGGCGGTGGATCACTTCACATTAATTTCTTCTCTCATTGTCAGTTCAAGTGCTTATAAACATAATTAGCAGTTGAAGCTGAGATTAATTTCCCGTTTTCAGGACACGTTAATTTATTAGATGGAAATAAATCATGTCAGCCTTTACCCGTTTGCGGTTATCTGCCGGTTAAAGCGGACCTTCTGTTGGTACAACAAACACTTCTGATGTTAGCAGCTGAACTGAACAAAAGTGCCGCATTGATTAATAACTTGATGCATAGGTTTAAAACATCAGTGAGTGGGTATAACTGTGTGTGTGTTAAAGTCGTGGGTGTCATTGCGGTTCTGATTAGTAATAAATGTGATGAGTAGCAGGATGAATAATGGGATACAGGAGAAGAAATGCTAAAGAAACACATTCTGCGAGTTTTCCTTTTTTCTTGCGAATTTTTTTCCTGTTTTGTTTAAAATGAAGCAATCTTAGAAGTTTTAGGGGGAGATCAGTCCTCGATAGAAGTGCTCACAACTCATAGATATGCATCCTTTGATAGTCAGACAAAGACACTGCTTTGTTTTAAGAGGTCTCAGTGGAATAAGTTTGGAAACGACTGCACCAAAGTGAGAGAAATAGGATGGAATTGCAGTTGATATTTTCATTGTTTGAGCCCTTGTAAAAAGAAATAAAAAAATCTATCATTGTCAGATACAGACAGGAACTCCAGCAGACCTCACAGCACAGTTCAATAAAGATGGTTAAGGCATTTGACACCAAACAGCAAAGTGATTAATCCAGTGACTGGGTGACACGTTGTACGTTTTCTTCCACTTTTTTTATATTGTGTGTCAGCCTGCTGAAGTCAAACTGTCATTCACCTTGAGCTGAAAGGCAGCTGCATTGAAACTTTCCAATCCAAACACTACCTCCACCTTTGAGAATCTAAATTTTCCACTTATTTCCAAGCTCACAAAGCGTTGGATGAGTTAACATAACCCCCGGTTCTTTGACAATAGAGTGAGGTGTTCGCGATGAGATTCGCCCCGGCATGACCGGCTGTGGATGCTTCAGCGACAACGTGTCTGTGAGTGACGGACCAGTCAAGCCGTGCTCAGGGCCACACCGATATTATCACAGTCAATCAACTTCTTCCCAGTTATTCTAGGCTGTGCTCATGGAAGAAGGTAAAACACACCACTCTGTTACCAAAGAACCTGGCATGATGTTGAGTAATAGTGTGGGTTTTGTTTTTGGAAACAAAGAAGTTGTGAAAGTACAGCTGGACCTGACATATCTGCTTCCATCACTGCATGCACAAGCGATGACCGTGAGACTTTCAGCCTGTAAAAGGGCACAAATGTGTGATGTGTGAGACAACTCACCGCCACACAAATATCCCGAACTGTCACTATTCTGAGCACTTTCCAAGATGTGACTCCCGAAACCTTTACACCTACAAGACCAATATATGGCTTCTGCAATCCACTGGGACCAGCTCTGGCACGACAACAGCTTGCCGCTATGAGGAGTGTTGTGCTATCCACATATATCCTGCAGGGATATATCCTACAGGGCTGCATATAAAGCATTAAATCTCTGGTCTTTGGAACACCTGTATGATGTAAATGAGGACGATCCATGGAGCCAAGTGCAAACATGAGGAGCAGATTGACGAAGCCTGTAAATCCCTCACTCATAACGGAGAGAAACTTTGTCCCACCATCAAGATGGGCTCAGAGGGTGGTGAAAGAGGGCAACTGACAGAAACACGGGCCTGAAAACCTGGAGTTTTTGGCGAGTGCCCCGCATGAAACAGCAAACCAAAGGATTCTGCCTTACAGGTTTGACGCCAAATTCCATGTGGCAAGTAGCAAATAGACCTTAATTGTGGAAAAAGCCTTTACTTTTTTTTTTTTTCCTGTAGGAAACAGAGCACATCCACCAACAAACACTGAAAAGACAGTGTGCCTTAAATTACACCATTCTGAAAACCCACCATTTACCGCCGTAGACAGAGCAGATAGAAGAGGCAGAACTGCAGCATTCAAATTCCACTTTTCACAGGGAACTACACGTGGTGGGAGATGTGGGGAAGCATACAGCAAGATTTGTGGCCATTGGTGAACATCTAGTCTCAACAGTCCATTTATGCCTGCCAGTAAGAAGTACAGTGGGCAACGGTTGTCTTCCTGCATGGCAAAGAGGTCTACAGCTGCCTGGCCAGATCTGTTCCACCACTATGGGGGAAGGTCTCCACTCTCTGAATAACAGGTTTACAGTGGGTGACAAATTTGCTCCCCTCTTTAGAATCCCTGGCACACACGAGTTGCCCTCGGGAGCATCAGCCGTGTGCTGCTCCACACAATCATTTCCCAGGGGCAGTTGCTGCAAGCCACTACAGTGGAGTTGTCTGTTTTCACTAAGACTTGACAGCCTCGGAGATAAGGCAGAAAACACCTCAATGCTCCAACACATTTATCTGAACATGAGCTAACCACTGGAACCAAGAGCCATTCACTGCTCTGCACATCTTAGCTGTGCCCCACCCTGTTAAGGATGAATCCATGTCATGGTTTCTTTAGAAAGCACTGGTTCTCTTGATAAGCACATTTCAAGGTGGCGTTATTTTCACAAGATGAGGAAACATATGCAGTGCTTCCCTGCATCACATCACACCAAATACACTACAGATATGATCGAAACCACAAGACCAAAACGGCACAGACAAGGGATCAATGATGTGACTTTTCTCGGCTGAACAAGGGACTTGCTAGGTCATACAATCTTTCCATCCCTTCTTGGCCTGGGATCGATGATTCCTAGCCGCCACTGTGGTAGCTTTGGGTTCTCTTCCTTGGCCTACAAATTGATCTTCTGTCCTGCCTTTATCCTTTGTGCTTTGGCCCCACCTTGGCTCACCCACACTGCCCCCAGGTCTGGTCACCTGTGGTGGGCTGAGGGCAAGCTTTTTATGCTAAATGGGAAGTTGAAGGTTTTCCACCTCTTCTTGCCTGAGCTGCCAATGTGACAGCCTGAAGGTAGCACACTGCAGCCTATTTGTACCTTCTCTGGTAAACAGAAGTGGTAAAACAATCTATGTTACCGGGCAGAGATATGCTTGAGGAAACTAAAATGGATTGGTAGTTAGGTTGAGAGTGATTGAAGCTACTGAGGCTTCACCACTGGAGGTTTGATCAGCCCCAGCTCATCCATCCTTTGGATCTCCAACCTAGAGCAATCCTTTGTGGGAAGCTTACTCATAAAAGGGCTTGACCAGTAATGCTTCATTTCTTTCATGCATGCAGAAACTACTGATAAAAAAAAAAAACTGCTTTGCCAGCAGCAGAGCTGGTAGGCGCCTCTTGCCAAACACCAGTGCTGGCCAGGCATCAAATAGGCTCACCTTGATGCAGTCACTTAGGTAACACAAGTGCAAGCTACCCCAGTAAAAACACTTGGTAGCTGAGGGAACAGCTCATCTTAATGTGGTCTTTGCTCTACAACAACTATGTCGCTACCATGTGCACTTCTTACAAAGAACTTACACAACACAGTCCAGACTGAAATCAGGAATCGAGTTTAGCGCAGCGCCCTTTCAGGTTATGCTTGTCAACTGTTAAGCAGCTAGCCATACTAGCTGGAAAGTGCTGAAGGATTTAAAAGTAGCCTCTCATGATGGGGGCAAATCCCAAAGCAGGGCTGGACGGTCATGGTATCTTTGGAGCGTCCAAGGTTGGGCACATCAAGGCGATTCCCATAGTGAAAAGGAAACATAACATTGGCTGTAGCATTTGCACCTGCTGATATACTCAACACTGTCATCAGTAGTTACTGAGAGGGCCAAAGGGGAAATTGAATTCCTTTGATCGTATCGATGCCCGATGAGAAAGTGAATTTCCAGATGCCCAAACGCAACAGCATTTAAACGGTCCCCAAGCTTGACTCAGTTCACGCCGAAGCGTCCAAATGCATTCTGCCCTCTCTACTTAGCCGCACACCTGAGATACTAAGGATCTCATTGATTTTAACTGGACAGAAGATTAGTTGAGTTGACTGCATGAGGGAGCACAGCCAGCAAGATAATATTCACTGCCCGGAGACCAAGGATCTGTCTGATAGGAAGTGACATCAGTGCAGTAAAGACGGGGAACTTTCTCACTCCATAAAGCTGTCAGCAGAGAATTTCCTTTGTCATGCCATGTTATGAATGAGCTCTCTTTGAAAATGTGTGTGTGTGTGTGTTAGAGTCAGAGACAGAGAGCGAGCAGGGGGGTCTAAGAAGTGTGTGTGTGCATGCAGTTCATGTATATGCAGCACTATCTTGGTCCAACAGATTATACCCCCACCCCCCCACCACCCCTCCATGTTCCCATGGTTTCTAACAGGCATCCTGGGCTAGCCTGACTGGACTACAACACATGTTAAATCAGTGAAGTCTCATGGGAATCCATTGACCAGCGTCTGAAAAAGGAGCAACCAATTTGCTGCAAAGCGACCTATGATCCTCTCCTTCTAATCCCTAGTTTTGAAATCTTCTACCCGATAGACCAACAATTGCTGTTAGGAAAACAAAAAAAGTGACTAATCAATGGAAAACTAGAGAAGTATTTCTATCAGAATAAATGCTCGACTCTAGTCTGGCTGCCCAGCGATTCAACTTCAATGCAAAAGAACATGGAGACTTTAGAGAAGTGAGCGCAAACGGCACAGTTTCCACGAAAGTTAAGAATCAAAACATCTTTTTTTTTTTGTTGCCAAGCATCAGATCATCCCGGTGATTTCACCCCTCGTACAGCCACACAGACACATAACAATTTGCCTTTTCTTGTCCTATAATCTCACCCTGCTGAGAAGTAATGTCTCATCAGACATCGCCAGCATTCCCTGCTGGTTTACACTCTTGCCAAAAAACACACATACACACACCGTGGCAGCTGACCTCCCCTGTGAGCTCAATAAAAGTGCTTTTCATCAAGTCGGGAGCTCTCCTGAGACGGCTGAGATGGGGTACACCAGCAGATTCCAAATGAGCTGTATGTTAAATAAAGCCTGACGTCTTCTGTTGCAGCCTCTTTTCTCTTTCTTTCCTTTCAATGCCTGGAGGCTGGTCCACCCAGAGCTCTTTCAGAATGAAGGAATGGTGTGTGTGTGTGTGTTTGTGTGAGTGTGTGTGATTTTTTTTGACATGAGAGACATAAAACATGAAAGACTAACCGAGCAGGTGATGATAGAGCGATATCGCTTTGGACAGCAGTTTATTCACACTGCTCTGTCACATATTGCCTGCAACGAGACAGGAGATCATCTGCAGCTGTGAAAGAGATCTTCAACTTCTGAAAACCGGGCAGGAGGCTAATCAAAGGCCGGTCCCCGTAATGACATATCCATTCTTTTTACTTTTGATGCCAACATCTAAAAGGCTACGGTCACACATCTATCTGTTTCATCTATCATTCTCTGTGCACTCCACGCCCAGCCATGTGTGGAGCGATGGGACCGAATGTGATTTAAATGATGTAGTGTTTCCCCTCTTTACTCCTGACGTTTAGCGCCCTGTCACACCACACCACGCTCTGCCATATGGCTGAGGAGACACTCAAGGCTGGTATTAAATAACAACAGCATGAAATCAATTGCAAAGACAAATAAAACAGAAAAACCTTGCCCGGTGTTAACGCTGGGTAATGAGATGTGAGGTGCACGCAGGACAAAAATAAAATGTTCCTGTTTTTTTTTTTATGTCCTCCCGTATTCAAGGCTCAGGTTCACAGAGAGTGCCACGGCATCATGGCAGTAACTGTGATCAGAGCAGCCAGAGGACTGCTGTGCAAACTTCCCCACGAATCGTACTACAGGCTCGGTAAAATAATAGGGTTTTATGTAGGAAGCAACCAGCAGGTTCACAAGAGTCTGAGAAAGAGAACGCCACACGTGCTGTTAAACCCATTTAACAACTGCTTCTTTATAGGGTCTGCTCTGAGAGAACGTATGATTTGAAGTTGGAGGCAGGAATGTGGACTTGGCTCAGGTTGAGACTGGACGTCTATATGTAACTCTTTTGTTTTCTCATTGTATGTGGTATAAATAGACACGGCATGCTGGATTTATTGTTGTTAGCTGAGCATGTCTCTCTCACAGACTGATGAAGCTGAAAACCAATTCCTCAGCTGCTCAGTTCTTTTCAAATCCTTTGAAAACAGGATGTCATCTTGGGCACCGTTTAAGCACTACTAATTTTCTGAGACCGCTGCCTTGACTCGGATGAAACAAACTTCCACTGGCAGAGCATAATAAACTAAAGGACATCGCAGCAGCGAGCAGTAAACAGGTGATGAATTGAGAGGTTGTGAATGAGGTTTCATCGTTGTTCACCTCACAGTGCTGGTCTACACCGTGGATTTACTGTGACAGCATCTTTAGACTGTACGCTGTAAGACTAGACATAAACTATTACATCTATTATTTACTATGTTTATTGCATTTCCTCTCTCTAAACTCTCTTAAACACGCAGCCCACCGCCCGATCTTCCTCCACACGACTCCTCACGCTGCATTATAATTACAAAGACCTCACATATTTGGCTATCATCACATGTGCGTAGCAGCACCGGTTTCCTTTTTCCTTTCGCACTCTTGGCCTCGCTCTGTTCTCTCCCTCCTCCCGACGCTACTCCAGCTGGACCTGCCTGTATAAAATGCTAATTAGCCTCTCGACGACTCCGGTTGTACACTTCCTACATACATGGACTTGCACGCTTGCTTGTGGAGACGTAACTTCTTGAATCCTTCACACGTGTACTTCAGCAGCCTGTCACAGAGCAGTTGTGTGAAGCTGAGCTGAGGGGTTTTTTTTTTTTTCATATGCTATATCAAGCCTATTAGAGGAGGTGAGGTGAGAATAATCACACTCTGACATGTGAAGACAGCAAAGCCGAGCAAAGACACTCTTTCTCTGTCTTCACACGTCGTGCTGCACACAGCTCGTGCCGGTGTGCAGAGGAAGGATGGTATTGATATTACAGTTAAGCCAGGTGGGGTTAAGTGTGCCGGCTAGTCTTTTGTGGCTGCTGAATCTGAAATTAAAATGCATTGTGTCTCTGATGTGAAGGGTAGATATTAAATACCAGGGTTTAACTTCAGGTGTGGTGGAGCGATGGGTAATTAATTACCACGTACAATAACAGCGGGCTGACATCTGAGGGGTCGAAAACATGTCATTATTTCTATCTTTAGCCGCTTTCTTACCTGGAAATTTCCAGCATAGTCCTCATCCTTGTCTCCTTCTGCACCCTCCCTCAGGGCAATAACGGTGAACCCTCTGAAGTAGGAGGGGCTGGTTGCAGACACAGTCACTAGATGGAGTGAAGAATGACAGCAAAGCATCAATTGACAGAAGAAGAAGGCTACCATCCTACAACCCTGAACTCAAGACTAAAGTGGGCTCAATTAACTACCTACCTGAGGAGTGATACATTCAGAAATAACACGATGTGTGTTGAGCTCAGATAGATGAAGGATAAGATATTCTAATATCACTGTAGCTGGCAGACTGTCACTCTCAGGCTGGCAGTAGATCCATCAGATATTTAAGATAAGAGTTTTGTGCATTTTGCAATCAGGCAGAACATAAAAGAGGCCGTTCTTCTACTTTGGGGGAACATTAAATTTGTTTTGCTTGACAACTTAATCAGCTTCTTTAAGGTGTGACTACTTCAAAGTTAATCATTTAAAGTCTTGGTGATTTCAATCTCCCTACTAATTTAGTTTTTGTTTTGTTTTTTCTAATTAGGTTGCTATTTTGATTATATAAAACTATGAAGGAGGCGAGAATTATCCAACTGCAGTGCAACATATTGTCAAGACCAGAAAGGCATGAGTCTGTAGAAGAAGGAGCAGATGGCACATGCTCATTTGCTGCACCCAGTAACTTTTACTTTAGTCCAAAAAAAAAGAAGAAATAAGGGACTTGGTTGAAGAAATCTGTGTTGACTATAGAAAATATTGCCAAAAACATGCAAGAGTTCACTGAGGGATTTGTATTTTTCAGAGCATGATCACAGAAGACTATCTGAGGAACAGCTCATGGGTTTTCAGATGTAATCTAAAGTAGGCCTAAAGTGATGTGACCTCTTTGCTAAAATACATCCTTATTGTGATGCTGGATCATCTCTATACGCGCCACAACACTTGAAAAGTAGACGGTGTAGGAACTTACTTCAAGTTTGCATAGTCTACTGACTGTGGATCACTGTTTATTGACAATGCGCACACAGTGCCAACTCATGCGCGTATCTCCCCGAAACACCAACCTCTGTATGTGCTCCCCGGCTGGTAGCTCTCCGGGTCTCCCTCAACGCGGAGACGAAACTCACTGTTGCCGTCCTTCCGATTGCTCTGAGCCCGTATTATCCGACTACAATACCCGTCCGCCTTCCCGACTCTCTCAGAGGGCTCCTCGGTGAACGCAAACATATTGCACGCCGCGCCGGAGACGAGGCAGAGCAGCAGCAGAACGCGCGGATGTGGTCCGTTTGCTGTCATCGTGGAGGTTCTTTGTGAGACGTGACAAATCTGGTCGGGAGGTGGAAGGAGCGTTTTGTTTCTGCTCCTCTTTAACGAGAACCCAACTTGCCAACTGCTGAAGTCTGCTCAGCTAGGAGGGCAGATCCATCCTGGTGTGAATGAGAGAGAGAGAGGAGGAGGAGGAGGAGGAGGACTGACTGGGATGTGCCGTGCGCTCGCTCCCTCTACAAGAAACGGCACACTGCGTGCAGCTGGTTGGACTGAACAGGATAGCAGGGGTCCGGGGAAACGGCCAGGCGAGCAGTGAGCGTCGTATAGCTGTCTCCTGGGCCACAGCTATTTACAAACCGACCGGCTGATGAATACCAACGAACAGGAACACGGACAAGCAAATCCCACCAATGAGTGCGCAGAGCAACACGTTTGACATACTTGGACTGAACTCTCAATGCAATGTGCGTGTGTGTGTGTGTGTGTGTGTGTGTGTGTGTGTGTGTCATCACTCAAGTGTCTTAAGGAAGACATGAGCACACACAAGCACACAATGGCATTAAAAAAGAAGAAGAAGAAGAAACATGCAACACGGTTGTCAAGGTGACAAATTAAACAAGGGTTTAGTCATGATTGGCTTGGCCCTGATTGCTCTCTATTTTCTTTGTGCACAAAGAAAGCGGATGAAAATGCCAGTATTGGTGTGTGCGCTCTCAAATGCTTGAGACTGAAATGAAATGCTGCACTGTCATTATCAGCACAACACTCAGATGGATTTTTTTTCTTTTTTCTTCTCCAGTCTACTTGTCGGAGAACCTCTCAGAGAAGACTGACCCCTCTCAGTCACATCTGAAACACATTCAGCAGCCAGACGCCACATTCATTCATTCAGCCTTTATTTGAATTTAGAACCCATGGAAGTGTGTGAGGCTCATTTACAATGCAGACAAGTAAGACAATCCTCAGAATATGGAAGTGCAAATGCCTCTCACATGCTGGGCTTAACCTAGTGTTCTTGTACACCTTTTTGCACCGTAGCACTGTGGAAATGGAGAAACATTCACCGTCGTCGCAGCTCCAAGTCCCCCGAGAATCAACCTTTTGATTGAAAAATTGCCAACAACCATTTGATTGGGTTACACGACAGATATTTTTGTGAGGATGAAACCCGCTGACAGGTTGACATATTTTTTGCATTTAGGCGAGCTTGACAGTGACTAAAATTACCATGAAATTGGGTACAGATGTCCATTGTGCCCAGACAATGTATGCTAATGACTTTGGTAAACCTCCAGTGACACGGCGGTGTTCATGTTTTGTGTCGTGGAAATTTGACAAAAAAACAATAGGATGGATTGTCAGGAAATTTGGCGTTCAAGGGCTGAATGGGAACGACTTTGGAGATTTGTTGACCTCTCATTAGCTTAAGCTGTGCTCCTCGTTGCCAATTGACAAATGTTGACACGCTAACAAGCAGAATATTACACCTGCTGAACGTTAGTGATCATATTAGCATGGAGCTCAAAGCATTGCTGAGTGTATCCTCGCTTGCATGGCTTCTAGTCTTGTTTTCATAT
>NW_007578217.1:71609-96675 GCF_000690725.1 Stegastes partitus
ACAAAGCAATAAAAGATTACCTGTTATACTTTCATAAATGGCTGATTTAATTAGTTTTCTGCGAACCCTAAAGAAAATGTAGATCCTCGCTGTGCGTCATTCCTGTTAACATATGTATAGACATGCCCGCCCGCTCACCTTTACACTTGTTTAATCAGAATCGGTAATCAGGGTTCAGCTAGTACTCGTGATCGTGACTCCGCTCTCTCCATCAGCCAAAGTGCCCTTTGTGTCCACATACGATGTAATTTATTAAACGACGGCGACTACGTGAGTGTTTTCGAGTAATATTTAATCGCAACATTCATGCGCATTTGATCTGGTATTTTCGTTCATACATTTAGCAGCTAACACCTCCTAAAAAACCAATCAAGCGCCTTTTATCTCAGAAACATGGTGATTTAGTTTTAAAAGCTGGACTTCGCCCAACCTCTACCGCTCGCTGCATATTTAAAACGCTGAAATTAGTGCTCGTCATGAAAACATAGAGGGTGTTTGGAGCTACAGGAAAATAACCACTTTTTATTTTGCTTTGTTTTGACCTTCTGCGTCTCATTAACGGACTAAGAAATAAAACATTCTCTCCTGATCTCTTGCTGCCTCCCTCTCTTGTTATCTTCTTCACCTTATTGTCTGTCTTTTTCTATCTCGTGCCTTTTTTTTTTTTCCTTCCAGTGCATATCAGCTTTGGCAGCTGCCCGTTTACCACGAGTCCTCCAGTCAGACATGACGCGTTATACGACACCGACACAACACTGGAAGATAAACCGCAAAGTGTCTGTTTCTTTGGTTCCTAACATTGCTTAGGAGGTAGACTGTATTTTATCCTTTGTGACATTTTCTTGCAACACCCCCAGAGTTTATTTTAGTCTTCACAGGGGTCAGCAGGCATGTAATGGGAATGCAACCACTTTTGATGGGGACTGACAAATGGAGAGTGGCTATGCTCTGTGCATCTACCGCTGGGTTGATGGATGGATGATGGGGGAGGAGAGGAGAGCAGAACGCTACACCAGCAGGTGTCATGAAAGCATTTTGTCTCACTGCCCTGCTGAGCTAAATCTCTTCATCACCTTCAGTGCAGGTTATTCCCTGCCTTTTACAAAATGTGATGTACATCAGAACGAGATGTGCAAGATCCGTATAGTTTCGTTTTGTCCAAAGGCTACTGCATCTTTGCAGTGGGCACAAAAATATAAAACGTGAACAGCACCACGTCCCTGGTTTGGTCGTTGTTGCACTTTTTTTTTTAAGCTGTTCAATTCTGCATTAAAATACGCAGACAAGAGCGTGGAGTTACTGAATTTCTTTATACAAAGCTTGACATTTTGTACGACAATCCATTTTCTCTCTAAAGAGATGGCAATGTCTCCATGTTTCTATTCTGTAAAAATGCTATAAAAGTAGTTTTCAAAGAATTTCTGCTTTGAATTCCCAAACCAGTCGATACAATCTGCTTGGTGATGTTGAATGAGACATGAGCTGTCATTCCCTCAACGGCTCTTCTTGAGTTGCCATCGAGTGGGGGCACTCAGCCCCAAACATCTCCAAGGGGGCAACTCAGGAAGCACAACAGGAGACTGCGAATGTACTTTGCCGCTAACAGGTATATGTGTGTGTGTGTGTGTGTGTGTGTGTGAGCAACCAGGATGCAAAATACAGCAATGCTGAAAATAGACTTCAATGTTAGTTGACCTTTTCTGGACAGACATATTAAACTTCAGTATATTGAAACGTCTTTCCGCTCCATTGGAGGACACGACAGTAACTACAATATGCAAAACTTTAGGCTTGGTTTAGTTGTCAAAAAGAGAGAGAGAGCTTTATAAAGATAAATGTATATAAATGGCATTTATACAACAGTGACAGTTACATTTAAGACATAAGAGCTTTTATGTGTGGTTTTTCAGCAAGAGGTAAGACGGGTACGGTGGTCGACGGGGGCAAATGAAGTGCATATACACAAACGAGCTGCATGTACATGAATGCGTTGCATAAACAGAAACGCTGCAAACACAGAAACGTGCTGCAAAAAGAAAATGCTGCAAACATCGAAACATGCTGCCAAAGGAAACGCTGCATATACAGAGAGCGCTGCATAAAGGAAAACAAATGCAAAAAGAAAATGCTGCATATCCAGTCACACAACAGAAGTGTCACAGGCCTCTAGGGGCAGTAGTGAGCTTTTCACCTGAAAGGCAGACAACGGCGAGCGAGAAAGTAACGCTAGTTGAGGGAAATGTATGAAAAGGTTTGTATTCTCTTGTCTCCATGCATAAACATAAATAACAGAGAGAACACAGGGAGACGGTAGTAAAACACCACTTCAGCACCCATTTAGTCACAGTGACTGAAAATCTAAAGACAAAAAAACTGCCCCTAGAGGCCTGGGGCACTTCCATACGTTGTTTGCCCCTGTTGGCCACCGTAGATGGGTAAAGAACACAGACTGTATATAAAGATGGACGAACCCTCCATGACGACGCTCGTGTCTTTCACTCAGTGTGGTGGCTCTGCTTCTTGACATCCTGGCAGCGTCTGACTTCTCCGAACACTCGGCTGATCCAAAAATGAGTACAAAGGTGGAGTTGGAGTGGAGCTGAAGACGGGCCGTGCAAACTTCTCTTGGCCATGGACTGTCCTATGATGGCACTCGTATTTTACTCAGAGTGGACACACCTTTAATTATGAACAATTTTATACATTAATACAATTTAAACAGGTGAGTTACATTAAAAATAACAATAAAAATCTCCAGTAGAGTTGTCAATAACAGGGAAATTAGATATTTTTGTACCAGGCTGTAAACGTTTTTATATCTGCTGTATGGTTAACCAGTTTAACATGGGGGTCTGTGGGGACTGACTTGTTTTTATAGCCAGCCTCAAGTGGCCACTGGAGGAACTTCAGTGTTTGGCACTTCTGTTTTGGCTTCTTTAATCCCCACCTAGAGTTACCACTTGTAAAGAATGACAGTTCAGCTGGTTATTGGTAAAATTATAAAGAGATAAAATAATAGAGCATAGGCTAAAATGTTTTAAAGTTAAAAAATATCCCCACCAAGGAGAATGATGTTAAAGGATTGAAACCTTGTGTTGAAAACTTTTTTAAAAATCTTTTTCTGTTGGACGGAACACATGTGGTTTGTTGATGAGGTGCTATCAGCACATGAGGCAGTTACTGTGTAGATACCTGCTGCTTGCTTTCCTCCATGGTGAAGACACGGTCTGTTGGTTGATTCTGAGGTGGTCTCTTATACCGCCACATCTGAGGGATCACAAGACAGATTTCTAAAAAAAACAGACACTAAAGTGGAGTTTTAGCTGTCAAAGTTACCATTTTCCATCCATCCATCCATCCATTATCTATACACCGTTTAATCCTCACTAGGGTCGTGGGGGGCTGGAGTCTATCCCAGCTGACTCAGGGTGAAGGCAGGGGACAACCTGGACAGGTCACCAGTCTATCACAGGGCTACACTTAGAGACAGACAACCAAGCACACTGACATTCACACCTACGGACAATTTAGAATCGCCAATTAACCTCAACATGTTTTTGGACTGTGGGAGGAAGAACCTGGAGAGAACCCACGCTGCACGGGGAGAACATGCAAACTCCATGTAGAAAGATCTCGGGTGTCCTCACCGGGACGCGAACCGGCGACTTTCTTGCTGCTAGGCAACGATGCTAACCACCAATCCACCTTGCAGCCATAGCTACCATTTTGTCTTATCTAATTTTAATTGCATTTTTCAGTCACAAAATGTTCTTACTATTGCACAATGTTAAGCACACGTCATGCGTCAGTCCAATATTTTGGAAAATGTGCCTATTCACTTTTAGTAAGTTAGATGAGGAAATTGATCCCACAGTTTATCTGCACCTCTTAAGTGTACAAATTAACATTTTCTATGTTGTTTGTTAAATCTGTATAAGTTCACTATTTCATGTCGGTTAAGTGTCAGACTATTAGCGCCAGCAGCCCAGCTACATCACATCCCAAAGCAGCTTTCTCAAAGGTATCATAAACATTCTTCTAATGAATGTCAAAGCTCCACCAGGTTCTGTCTTTGCACTGCAGACACACAGAGAGTCCGACAGGAGCATTTCATGGATGGTTAACTTTGACTACAAGCTTCACTGAGTACCGGTCAGTGTCCCCTGTGTTCCATCACCTTTCGTATCACGCGTATTCAAAAGGCCACGCCACATGCAGTCGTTGCTCCTCCACTCTTTTTGTTGCATATTGCAAATATACTGGGAGTAAGGGTTCTAGCAGCTGAGCATGTAGGTACTTTTTTAAACCAGTGTTTGCGGTCTCTGTGTTCAGCTACGCTAACCAGCTGCTCGACATTAAAGCGGTATCAATATTCTCATGTAATTCGCCGCCAAAGCAAATGAGCACATTTCCCCAAAAACTAAAGCATTCCTTTAATTTATTTATTATTTTAACTCGGTTAATTTTGCACTTGAAATCTATTTGTGCATGCATGTGCAAATACCAGGCAATATATGTGCATTTTAAACTGCATCTCGGAGTTAGCGAGAGCATGATGTATCTTATAATATCGTGGGCAAAATCGCATCATTATCCTCTCTTTCTCCGCACACCTCTGCATTTCCTTACTGCTGCACAGGCCTTTGAGAAAAAATAAAAATCCCCTGCGCTTTGTTGTTTTCTGAGAGGAATAGAGGTCAAGAGGGAAAATCAAATTAGGCTCTTATTTGATCGTGGTGAAGCAGGAGAGCCTGCTCATTAAGCAACCGAGCCCCCCGCTGCCGAGTCATTAAGGCCATATTTACCATGCAATACCGCTACGTGCAGAAAAACCTGAGACGATTTACCGCGTTGTTTCCACTTAATCTGAAGGAGAAACTTAAGCAGTTAGAGGATATCGACAGGGAAGGAGGTTGAAAACTTGTTTGACTTTCTGTCACAAAGTTGTAATCCTTGAATGTTACTTGCAGAACTGTGCATACATTTTGGACATCTCAGACCGGCAGGCCGAGCCTTATACACAACACTGACTTCCATTAATGGCCTTTGATGTGTACCTATAACAGGCTGTGATGTTGCTCAGCACAGTTCAGCAACCTTGGTCAGCGCATAGAGTTAATGTCTTTATTTCCACCCCGGCTTCACGCATTCAGCCCCCCCATCTACTGCTTCCGAGGTAATGCATTTTGATGCCCGTCTAAAAGCCTGAGTGAAACATGTGCTGTTGGGAGGCCAGCAAGCGTACGGGGGCTATCACAAATGATTACAGTCAGCCAGAGGGTGACGGGGACCACCAGGTGCTACGGGCCTGCTGAGGCATTACTTATTGAATCCTGTCTTTAGCTCTAAGGAGACCCGGGCCATATCTAAATGGCTTTGAGGAAATCACACACCCTGTCAGAAAGTATTAGGCTTCTGTCTCAGAAACAAGACCGCCTCAGCCAAAAGTTTGCCACTAGTTTAGGAGAGGCGAAATACAGTGTTGAGCTAATGAAGACCGGCTCCTGGAGGCTGTTGCGTGAATAACAATCTATAAAATCTGCACATGACGATAATAAATGAATAAATGAAACTATCTAGAATAAGCAGGCATGGTAGGCATATACACATAAGTTGTCGTCAGCTTCTGAGACGTTATTTTTCTCCAGACGTCAAGCAAAGAGATGCTCCCAAATCAACACAGGCAAATTAGAGCAACTAGGCACTCAGACCCAAACACAGAAGTGATGCAAACAAATATTATGAGCCATCTCACTGCACTTGCAGACAAAAACAAAATAAAGCAACATTAGCAGGAATCAATGCGCAGACTAGAACCCATACTTAACAATGACAGACTTAAAAACTAGGACCCCGTGTCCTAAAAGTGTCTTGAGGATAAGATAATTGTAAAATCCATCATACGAGCACTCTTAAGTTTGAGAAGTGTATCCCAAAAGCCTCATAACCGAGGAAGCTCTTAGAAATGATTAGAAATGATTGTGTATCGACAAGTGCCTCCTCACATGGATCTTTAGCTTAAATGTCAATAATAAAATAAAAAAATATATATTTTAAAAACTGCTTGTAGGAGGCTAAGAGCATCTTAGAATAAAATCTGCAGGAGAAACTGACATCTGGGTTCATTCATGTACGAATGTGTGTATATTATATACAACAAGAGATGTTTATATTTTATATAATTATAATATTACTACTACACTGACACACACATACAATTTAACTGATGCTTATAAAAAAAGTATTGCAAAAGGTCCCAAAATGCTTTGTTAAAAAAAAAACCCAAAACATTCAATTAGTACATTGCAACAGAATTTTTTATTTTATTTAAATACTTTAGTAAAAACCCATTCTGACATTCCCATCATGCCATGCTTTTACAGTCTTAATTCTAAGCCCTTTCACACTGCAATTAGTCACCTATCACAGCAGTGTTTGTACTATAATGGGTCTCCAAAAAATGAATTCTGAAACACAAAAGAAAAAAAAATGTCAAAGAAAACTGGAAATGAGGTCATGACGCACGCTGTTAGTAAACCATGGTAACCCAAAGGGTCTGGCATGAGAGGCACAAGCCCAAAATTACAAATGCTTCATGTGCTAATGGGATGCATGTAGGGTCGTGTGTGGTTGTTGTGGAGCAGATGTAAAAAAAAAAAAAAAAACCACACTACAGGCAAAGTGAATCTCAGGTTAATGCAAATACGTCACCAGGTCCATCTTACACAGCAGCATGAAGGACAAACAGAGCAGAGAGTTTAGCCCCCATAAAGAGCAAAAATATTTACTTCAATGTATCTTAGTATGTTATATAGATTCTACATATTTCTTGATAACCCAACCCGGTCTGACAATGTTCCAATAAGCTTCTTGTGATGTCGGGTGTGATCAGTTTTTTCATTCTGCAAGTGCCCTCGTGAGTGTTCAGCGGGGCTGAGATTAGAGGACAATGGAGGAAAGTCCATTATCCTCAGCCCTTCTTGGTCTTCAAGTAGTTCTTACAAAGCTTTGATGTGTGTTTAGGCTCACTATCCCTCTGCAGCATAAATCCCTCTCCGCCAAGACGCAAACCACAAGGTGTAGCACATCTCAGAGAAAAATGAAAAACTCCGTCTTGTCAAGCTGTGGTCGATTCTGATTGCTTTCGGACTGTCTTCTATCAATATGTTATCTCTCATATTGTTCCAGACCTGCTACTCCAACCTCATCACCGGATCTTTTCTGCCTCCATTGTTACCTTCTTTACTTCCCTCATTAGTTCCCCTGCTTACGTAGCAGCAGTCCACCACTTAGCACTTGTCAGATTGTCTTTGGGCGCTTTGCCACAGCATCTACATCTACATCGAACTAGATAATTGAATAAATGAGTTCAGTTAATATTTCTCAAAGGTGTCCTCAGGGCTAAGGTTAGGGTCGGAGATAGCAATGCAAGTAAAACGGAATATGAATCTTTGATTAAATGCAATACGATGCTGAGGTAATACAGTCGTTTAATGTAGATCTCCGAGAGGTCTGCGAGACACAGTGTCCATATCAAGTTGAAAGCCAAGACATCCAACTGTGTAGTCTGGTTTGAATGTCACATTAACATCTATGCTGTCTGTGTGCCATAAGTGCTGTGACATTCTCCAACGCTGGCCCGGGCAATACACTCTCCCTGCCACATCCTTCAAAATCTGTGTCATCCTGCACAATAGTCTGTCAGCGGATCACCTCAAGTCACAATCTATCATGTTTCCTCGTAAAACAAACGGCACAGTTTGTACTAGCACGAGTTCAGGGACCCGATGCGTTGTGCTTGTTTATGATACTTACTATTTTGTTACCAGCGTTTTCAAAGAGGCTTGACCTTTTCTCAATCTCAGCCCTCCACTTGCGCCTGACCTTTGGCTGGGAAACCACACGCGCTAGCTGAAGACGCTCATGTTCTCTCCTCTCAAATGTCATGCCCGGAAGCACTACAGGTCCATATCTCTCATCTGAACACTTCCCACTCTGTTACCACTCAAAACCATATTAGAACACCACCTAATTTAAAAGGGCACAAAAGGGCTTTGATGATAAAAAAAAAAAACGAAACAGATAATACTTGGCAAGATGGACCCAACTGTTCAGTTTTTAACTCCATATTTGACAAAAAAAAAAGATCATGAGAAAAAAACACAAACTGCTTGTAGTATAATATAAGCAATGCAAAGCGTATTCTGGGTGCTGGTCCCAAAAGACATGAATGTACTGAGTGAAAGACTCAAGCAGAATACAGGTTTTATCCTCTGATTTGTCTGAAAAATGAATGTGAATGGGGGGAGGAGGGAGGTGTGGCCAAACATAGACTGTATAAAAGATGGACGTAGCAACCGGCCCTGAAAAATGAAGCCAACCCGGAAGTGTCAAAAACCTACAACATCACTACGTCCGCTAGCTGCTGGCTCCACAAAGCCCTGGCTCCCATAGACTGGAATTGGAAAAGAAGTGATCACAGATCACGATATACTGCATTCATACAGCTCAGGATTTTTAAAAAATTATTTTTCATGGTCAAGTCCAGAGATCAGGCGGACAATCTGAAAATAAATCAATACCGAATTTTTAAAAAATCGTCAACATTTTGCGGGGCAAGGGGCGTGGCTGGCTTGATTGACAGTCAGCAGCGACCATACAGATAAAGCGAGCAGAAGGCGGTAAATGTGGGCGGGGCAGAGAGGGCCCGCCTCTCAATCTGTCTGACCAATCACTGCTCCTATGGCTCCGCCCCCCTCCGACGATTTTTGGCTCCAAAAATCCAAGATGTCAACCAGGAAGTAGCAAAACCCTGGCTTCATTTTCACAGTGCAGAAACCAACGGGTGACGTCACGGTAGCTACGTCCATCTTTTATACAGTCTATATGGCCAACATGCCTGCTGCTTGTTTCAGTCTGAGATGCTGAAACAAGATCCAGTGGTTCTGAATGCCGCACACAGAACCTCCAACGCTACCCAAAGGCAAGAATTGAAGGTTGATTAATTTTTGTCCGCTCAGAAAACTGGAGATAATTCAGAAGAAATCGAATGAAAATGAGCGCAGATAAAAGTGAATTTTAACATTCCTCTCACACCGTTCAGCAAATCTCTATTTAAACAAAGAATGTTGACCCAAAAAGCAAATCTAATTTGAAACAATTCTTTTATTGTCTCCATTTGCAGTTTAATCTGGCTAACTAATAATACTGACACTAATTAAACTGAAAAGAGAAACTAAGCTGTTTAATGGTAACAGCTCCTTTACAATCATGAAATAATTATATGTAGCCTAGCTGTCATTCCTAGAGGGCTGTTTTTCAAATAATGAGATTATGCTTCACAATCTACACAATATTATGCAACACAGAAACCAACAGTGAAACTGTGACAGACAAGTGAGGAGGTTTTGAGGTTTTCTTTGAGGGCAAAGTATTATTTCAGTTGGCAGCCGCAATGCTTAGAATCATTATCCTGCTGAAACATTCACTGTAAAGACGTGAATAATTTTTTTGGCTGATTTCTTTGCATCTGCATCCAATGCGTCTGTCAATAAATACCATTTCACAAACACCGCTGTAAGAAAAACAGCCACAGACGTTCTTACCTCCATGCTTTCAGTACATGGCGTGCAGCCTGGTTGGAATTCCTCCCCTGGATTTATCTACACAAACTTCAAAGGCGGAGTGTGGACTTATTCGGAAATAGCACACGTCTCCAAAAGCGGCTATCTTGCTTCTTGTAAACTTCAGTTATTAGTCTTATTCTTCGAGCTCATCAGTGCGCTCTACTGTACGTCTCTACTGCCGGTCTTACACTTGTTGATCCTATTTCGAATGGTCTGTGAGTTGTGTCTGGTGTTTCTCGGTGATCTCTGGAGTGATTCTTGCTGCTGAGTCTTGGCTGTTTTTTTATTGATTTTACTCAAAATTATGCTGTCGAATTTGCTGCTGGTTTTTCTGGGTCAGGGTCTAAGTCCAACTGCTTGAGGGGGGAAGATTTTCGCTTATCTGATGAGCAGAGTGGCATTCTTTGCAGAAATGTAGTTTACAATAGTTCATTGTGATAAGTATTGGTGTGCAGCAAGATACAGACGGGAGACAAATTAAAGGAAAAACCTAAATGCTCGACCCCTTTAGTCGGGGGTTCTGGTGGCTCTGCTGTACTGTGGGGCGGCGTTTTGCTGGCATGGTTTGGGTCCACTTGTCTCTGCATAGCGACACTACAAATACAAGTAGTTCTGAGTGATCACCTCTCTTCCAGGATGGCAATGCCCCCCGGAGAATCAATGTCAGGGAGTACTGAAACTGTTCTGGTGGCATTTGGAGGCCCAACACCTTCCTAAGACCTTTTCTGTTGGCTTTATCTGTAATGTGCCACCTGTCAATAGTAGCCTGTTGCCTTTATCTGCCCCACAAGAATGGTGCAGGTTCCCTTTCTTTGTATTTGTGAAGATATTGGTCACTTAAATTACACTACATTCAGTTAAACTAAAACTAATCAGAATCTCTTTAGTGTCATTGTAGGAGAAGCACAATGAAATTTGAGTTAGCAGCTCTCGTAGGAAGTGCAAAACAACAGGACAGAAGAGCACGAGACAAAGGATAAAAATTTGAAAAGACTTCATATAAAATTTTTAAAAATTAAATTAAAAAAACACCCGGGATAATGCGATCAATAAGTTATTGCACTGGGAGTATTGCATTTGGTGTATGAGCAGAGATTTTTCTATTTGCATTGAATGATGATTAATGGGAATTTACGGCGGTGAGGGCAATGACAGCTCTTGGGTAGAAACTGTTCTTTAGTCTGTTTGTCCTTGTCTTTATTGCCCTGAAACGCCTCCCTGAGGGTAGAAGTTCAAAGAGGTGGTGGCCGGGATGTGAGGAATCCCTGATGATGCTATGGGCTCTCCTGAGGTTCTGTAAATCTCCTCCAGGGATGGAAGATGTATGTACAATAGTTTTGCCGTGTTTGCAGCTCCGCCGCCGAATCAGAATGCATCATGTGCAGTGAGTCCAGTAATTATGTTGCTAATGTGACTGACACAAGACTTTGTGATGATTACGCAATCAGGTATCCGTCACCAACTAGCCATCCATTCATTGATCCATTATCTACACACCACTTAAGCCTCACTGGGGTCTGGAGCCTACCCAGCTGGAAAGGATGCATCAGTCCATCACAGGGTTAACACGAAGAGCCAGACAACACTGCACAAATGGCAAATTCAGAATCACCAGTTAATCTACACGTCTTTAGAATGTGGGAGGAAGTTGTAGCACCGGATGGAAACTCACGCAGGCATCGATTTCCAAAAAACGTACATGGTTGTATAAACTCAGTGACCCTTAAGCTCAGACAGGTTTCAACAGAGTAACCACAGGAGTACAAAACTGTAATAGCAGACAAGTCTCACAATGTTTTACAATCACAGCTTGTCCAGACACTCTTTAACATCAATATGTGCATGCATGTACGAGTGACAACTGGATTTATTTTTGTTTTAGAAGGAAAAATAGTTTTCGATGGATAAAAAAACCAGTTTAGCTAACATTTTCAGAAAGTGCCTTATGAACTTTGAGGAAGTTTTGCTGATATTTGTACTGAATACAGGCATATCCAGGTTTGCTATGACTCACTGGCTTAGTTTTTAAGGTACATACCACATGGGCTAAAAGGTCCCTCAGCAGCTCTAACTCCTGGCCAGCCAGGATGCAGCTCTCCGTCCTACATTCCCTCGCTCGGCTGTGCTATCGAAATAAAGGCAAAATGACAAATATAAAAAATACTTTAAAAAGACATATTCATGGCTGGCATTCTGCATCTTCATAGAAATGTGGCAGGTAGTGCCACCTTCACACCTTCTCTCTCATTGAATAGAGAGTTTTACAGACCGCTGAGAGCAAAAAGGGGCCAAAAAGCCAAAAAAACTGCACATGTTAAAGTGAAGTGCTTTTGAAATCGGAACGTTTCTGACAAGACAGTTTCCTCTGAGGTGCGAAAACTCCCATTGATCGCACACACACATGGTCGTGCCATTACATTAACCGCACGGAGTAGCCAGGAAAAAAAAGTTATGAGAGCGAACAGAAGCAGGTGAAAGGAATTCATTCGAGTTTAATTGATCATAACGACACCAAATAACCAGCTTGAACTGCATCCAGACTGAAAACGAGACTGAACTGCCCCTGTGAAGTGAGTTAAAGCGCTGGATTTACCTTCATTGCTTTAGATGCCTTTATATGATGTGTCTTTTAAAACTAAGCTCAAGGCACACGGATCTACAGGGAACGCTGCAGAAAGTGGAATGCAGAGCTGAAATATCATTTATCCTCTCTCCTCGTCTCCTCCTTCACCACACCTCGTGGCTCCGACTCTTTCCTATATTTTCCTGCTTTCCTTATATTTAAATTTTTAAAAGGCAGCCTCGTGGTTCACTCCATCTAATCAATACGCCTAAAAATACCATTAAATCTCCTTTTTTTTTTTTTTGGCCAACCCAAAATCAGCATGCTTGATGTAAACCTAAACGCTGCTGCTTGCCACTTCTGATGCTGAAGTCAATATCTAACCACCACCTCACCCAGCCCGCCATCTTGCCTCCGTGCAGATTAATAGCTGAGTTAACCAAGCTGGGGGCTCGTGTTGCCAGCATTAACCACTCACCACCGGAGTCTGATCAAACTCTACTTTCATTGCTTCCATCTGTTAGCCTGAACAATTTGTGGCTTCTGAAACCAAATGTAAAAGAAAAAAATCAATCTAAAACATTTTGAACATCTTTAGCGACAACAAACATAAACAATGGACTGAAACATGAAGGCATATCTTTTAATTGTATTTTCACCTAACATGTTGCCCAAACTGTAGATGAACATCCATTCCCCTCTCTGTTCCAGCTTCCTTTCTTCTATAGCAGGCATTAAACACATCTCACAATCAAACATTTTTTCTCTCCACAGAGCACCCACACTAGTCAATTTCCAATATAAATTGTCATGGACATAAAAGCTACAGGGCTGTAAGCGCTTTCCACTCCAAGATGAGCACACACCCATCCATCAACCAGCGCACTGCCCACACATACGCACACAAACAGACAGACAGGCTTTCACACCAACCTCCAGGCAATAAACAGATGTATTTCTCTCCAACATGTAAGTTCTATTATCCGTGGGGATAGCAGCTCTTAGTCTCTGAGATCATCACAACAGCGGGCATTATCTCACTCTGTCTCTCAATCGCACCATCTCCACTCCCCCAAATCCCAATACCTTCACATGAAACCATTCTTCTCCTTCGCTCTCTCTCTCTCTCTCTACCCGATATAATCTCTGCTCGAGGCATTACTCATTTCTGCCTGCCATGTTGGGAGGTGTGTTTCAATAGACTGTGGACAAAAGAAGCCCATGGTGCTGGTGTGTCGCTCTGATAGCGTAAGCCCCCCCAAGTAGATGCTCCGAGCGGTGCGTCGCCAGCCTCGTGGCATTTCATGTTACCTTTATTTCAAAAACACACTGAGACGGATGATAGTTTGGCAAACCAGATTAGGGAATTTGAGAAAGCAGCAACGGCAAAATAAATCCACTGGCCTAACGCTCCCCTCATGCCACCAAAACAGATCCACAAAACCTGGTATGGTATGAGGCACCACAGCAGCACATCCATTAAGTCCTGGATGCTGCGAGGTGGGAACCTGTATGGCTTGGACTAGTTTTTCCAGCACATATGTTGATCAGATTGAGATCTGAGGAATGTGAAGGCTGAGCCAACACCTTGAACGCTTTGTCATGTTTCTGAGAACTTTTGCAGTGTGGCCAAGGTTTATTATCCTCCTGAAAGAGGCGAATGCCACCAGGGAACACTGTTGCCATGAGGGCTTGTATGTGCCCTACAACAATGCTTAGGCAGCTGGAGCATGTCAAAGTAACCTCCACATGAATGCCGCTCCCCAAGGTTTCCCAGCAAAACGTTGTCCAGAGCATGACACTGCCTTTCCTTCTTTTCATGGCGCATCCTGCTGCCATCTCTTCACCAAATAATTGATGCACCTGGGCTGTCGGCACGATGAAAAGAAAACATGACCACCTTCCCTTGCATTGCTCAATGGTCCACTTCTGATGCTCAGATACCCATTGAAGCAGCTTTCTGCGGGGGACAGGGATCAGCGTGGGCACTGCACCATACACAGCCAGCTGACATGCTGCAGGTAAGCTATGACCTGCAGCATCCAGCCTCCCCACACACATCAGTGAACCACGGGCAGCTATGATCCAGTTCATTCCTTGGACCTTTCTCAGGTATTAATTACTGCATACAGGCAACTTACCCTACGGAAAATAGTTGTTATAGAGATGCTCTGACCCAGTCGTCTGTGGACGCCGTTTGGCCCTCGTCAAAATCGATCAGTCGTGCATTTTTCCAGCTTCAAGAACCGACTGCTCACTCGCTGCCTAACATATCCTACCTGTCAGTAATTTCTGAGGTTGTGGGTGGTTGGTGTATATAAACTACTGTAACACAGGACATTCTGTTTCCATCAGTCAGAATCACAAAGGTTCCCTCGAGACATGTAAAAATGAGATTATCACTTATTCAAAGTGGCGTTTTGGAGAAGGACAGGCTGATAGCTAAACCTGCGCTAACCTAATCACCACCTTGAGAAATGCGGCGCAGGTTGTTTGATTCATTCTAATACGCGACATTAAAAAGCAGTTTCTTCACTTTAACGGTCCTAAACGTGTGGAATTTGTCAGAGCAGAAATGTGCTGTTTGTTGCTCACAAGGATAAGTCTGGATGAAAGAAAAAGAAATCCACATCTTTATGTATTTCTCCATGGCCAGAGCTTAGACTGAGTGAATTCTTATCATAGTATGAGGGAGAAAGCGATAAGGAAAGAAAGTGAGAAACACAGACAGGGAAAAGAAAAAGAGGCAGTGTGAGGACTAAATTCATATTCCAAGCATCATTAGTTTGAAATGACTTCTCTGGGTACAGATGTTGTTCAGACTGTGAAAAGAATCTGAATGTGGGGAATAAAAGTAGTGACAAAAATCTCCTGAGATGGCAGCAGATGTTACAGCCGCTTCACCGAAAGATTTATGTGTTAATACAGAGCCGGTCCGGCGCCGGCTTTCTCAGCCCCTCGACTGTCACACCAAATAGTAACGGAGGGACACCGGCAGCAGTGTGGTGGCAGAAATCCTACGATTGGAGTGAACGCAATTTCATTTGCTCTTAGTGTAGAATGAGTTGCTTTCAAATGAAGAATGAGACAAATATCTGGAAGACCAGAAGGGATGGCAATGGCTAGAGGTGAGACAGGACGTATTTGTGATTTGACTCTTTAAGATGTTTAGAATTGGGGGGTGAAAAAATGTAAGTATTTCCCACAGCTGTTCGAGCACATACAGCATTTGTCGCGCTGTGGCTCTGCAGAATACGACGGTGTGCAAAGATTCAAAAATATATATATATTGCAGACTGGCACTGATGTGAATGATGAATTGGGATGCTTGTTGCCTCTCGGTTCTCAATAGCTCTTTGTTTGAGCCGGGCTTTGGCCAAAGTTGAGGCCCACTCAGCTCCAGAGTGCTTTCCTACACCTGAATACTAATGAAGAGCTTGTGATCTTAACCTGACTTTGACTTCGGCAAGGAGAGGAGACAATGTCAAGCACTCTGCTGGTCGGAGATAGAGACCTGCAGAGGGCTGTGTGACACTGTGGAAGATCAACAGGAGGAGGAGGAGTGAGGTGAGCGAAGTGGAGAATGTCAGCGTGATGCTGCTACCCGGTGAATTCGTCTTGTGTTACTGATCACGCGTCTGTTACTGATCATGCATCATTCAGAACCTGCTTTTTTTTCCGGTATTCATTATCATTATCTCAATGTGCACTCCAGTGAACACCACTTGATCCTCTATATACTCCAGAGGCAATTAAACTTAATGTTTTGAATTACAATAAAAATAAGTGGCAAAGAGGGGAGTTTGGAAAGCACTAGATGCTGAACTGAAAGCGCGCGGAGCCGACTGATCCCCCCCCCCGAGACCGGAGGCGTAGGGCTCTGTGGGGAGCATTAGAGATGTTTTGTAACTGGAAACTAGAAAAATGGAGGACTATCAGGGATCAGGAGGCTGGAGTACAGTATGAAAAAAAATAAATAAAAATCTCCCACTCCTGGTTATATGTGTGTGTTTGTGCATTTGTGTGTTGCTTAGAAACATGCCAGAATCTCTTTTAACATGGTCTTTTGACGTCAGCTGCCGGCCACATTGACTCCTACTCAATCGCTCTCCACTTTTTTAGAGCGCGCTTTTACGCTCCGCATTTGATTGAGCAGATCAATTCTCGATTAAAGATTAGTGCTGGTAGTATGCATTTTGAACAAAAGGCAACGAGGAGACACAGTAGGACTGTACAACAAATACTTACACGACCGCTTTTGTGTCTAAAATACAAAAAAGAAAAAAAAAACACATTTGAGAAGTTAATGTGCCGCAGCTACAAGACCGAAGCAGACCTCCCGGAGTCGTGACGCCAAACAGAAGACATGAAAGTTTCAATTTTAATGAAAGCGTTGTGCTGCTTTTTTTTAATGGCTTTGCACGATTGTGTGCAGACGTTTGCTCATTTTATAGACGGGACAATGGCAATTTCAGTGTCACTTCATTCTTCAAATCACTTGTATGCACAAAGGCTCCCAATTTTCTATTACAGTTTCAAATGGCTTATTGTCAAGATTTAATTTCAACAAATTAAAAGAAAAAAAAACGAAACAAATCTTTGTCAAACTCCAATTGTTCGGCGGTTATTTAAAACCTTGCCTGAAAAAATAGACAAATAATGAGGGTGAGGTGGAGGAAGAGGAGCTTTTCTGAATCGTGTTGAGCCATAGTGACTTCCAAGTCTTTTTTTTTTTGTTGCTGGCTTAGTTGGCATGACAATACGCTCTTGAAATGTTCCTCATAACACAAGAAAAACAAAATTTCATCACAGTTTGCTATGATTTATAAAATGCAATCACAAATTACACACACAAAAAACACACCAAACTGCAAAAAGAGTATTTTCCTGACAAATAGGCTTGAAAGATTTTGATCTGAGGGCTGCTGGTAGCGTGCAAATTCCTCACTTGAGTCCCTAAAGTTGCAAGAAAATCAAACGTTTTGCAAGAGACAGAAAAAAAAAAAGCTTTTGAGGATATGACCTGACCAAAGCAAAGAGCTTTCATTAGAGGAGACACGACGACAACTATCGGCTGTGATTAGCCGGCACTTCTGCTGATCCATTAGATCGCTGCGTTTCAAAGAGCGCGTATATGTGACATTAAGGCGTGATTTAAGCTAAAGAAAACATCATTATTTTTCAAAGCCTTGTCGGGGTAAACTGTGGAGAACAAGCTCAGACTGTAGGTGGTGAAATACTCCTCCTGTAATCCTTTTTAATCTGAGCTTATGCTAATAATTGCGTGTACCTAAACATTTCCTTATGCGTTCCTGTCAGCCAAAGCGGGACTCTTAATGCGTCGGTGGTTATGCTATAGATGCAATGTCAACAACTCCGGTTACATGTATAATAACATCCACCGGTGAGAGTACATAAAGCTACGGCTGACCTCCAAAGTCTGAGCTGTATGGTGTTAAATGTGTTTGGTTTACAAAGGGCACAGAAGCTTCTCTATAAACACGATCTTACAGTTTGTGAATCTTATTTTTACAATAGTTCATGCATGTGACTGTAATATAACTGTCTTGGATGTGATATTATGCATATTTTGTGAATGCAGCACTGTTTACATTGTAGAATTCATTCATTAATATACTAATAGTGCCCTCTCAATTAAAGCCCAGTAGATGTTTGTCAGTTGGAGTCCATGGTTGTGTAAAAAACGGTAACTAACAGCCAGGTAGTGGTGAAGAAATAATGCGTCCCCTGTGGTAGCTGCTCAGTGTGAGTGCCTCTCCTAGGAAGCCAGAGAAATAATGAAGCGTTGCTGCAGACGTTTTCCCCGGAGGCATTTCAGACTGCTATGGTAAAAACCTGTGCGTATAAAGCCCGGTCTCGACATCGCTGACCGTTGTAATTACAGGCTCGTCTCTTATCGTTCTCTTACTCGGTAAACTTCTGGAGAGGATCATTATCGAGTAATTATTGGATCAGCAAAATATTAGAAATGTTCCAATCCGGCTATGACATCACCTATAGCACTGAAACAGCGTCTGTTGGTAACAATTAAGTCGTTCGTTTATTCCTTCGTACTTGTCTAGCAGAAAATTTTTCACCTCGTTTTGGTCATTTTACATCCAAAACAGTTGATGCTAATCATGAGGTTCTTCAGTGAAGCATTCTGGACCTGATTCTCTTTCCTTTTTGCCTCTGACTGAGTGATAAGACAAATCATTTTTTTCAACATGCAGTCAAACCTGCACACATGGCAGGAGAACCGACAGCAGCCCCCGACAACTCGTTATGCCGCCGACTGACCTTCAAATGCTGCTTTTAAATCTCAAAGCCTGATCCTCATCAAATACAAACATACCGCATCCGTATAATAATTCACACTAGCACCTTTTTATTATGAATTCATTTAATTTAAAATGAATTTAAATAAGGCTATAATTAAAATAACACACCGTAGCGGTATGTAGATCGTGCTACCTGCCTGCCAGCCCGCCCACGTGCACATACGGCACATCTATAAGTGTATTTATTGGGTCGTTTTAAAAGAAGTAAGAAGTTATTTGGGTTGTTTTTATGACTTTGAGGTCATTTTGTTGATATAATATGCAAATATACATATATATATATATACACACTACAGAATCAGACAAACAGAGAAACAGTTTTTTCACTTGTTTGTTTTTTACACAATACATCAGACAATAGCAGTACATGTTGAAGTTGGTTACTATTCACAACCTGTTTAATCAAACACCAGAACTTTAAATGATATTCAGGCCAACAGGAGGGTCAGGGAGTAATCATGAGTATGGGTTAAAAAAGCAGATTTAAGTGACTTATTAAGCATATTGCACTCGAATCAGTTTTGCACAACAACATATCTACACCTGTTTCTTCTACTGAACAGGCCTCCATCAATAGCAGCTGTTTAGGAAAAACTAAAATACATCCAGCCTCTGTAGAAACAGAGTTCTATCTGCATCTCTGAGCAACATGCAGCTGAAACAGATGCTTCCCAGTTGGAGGACAGCAAATTTTCCAAGTGCAAAAATGAACCTCCCTTTTGAAATAATCCATTTAGACTCTGATGAAGACATGATGGTGTGGAACGTGGCACAATGAAAGGCTGTGATTTAAGCACCGTGCTTCAACTGCCCCTTTTGTATTCCCAACATTCAACCCTGTGTGGTTTTGTTGACTTCCAGTGATTCTTATCAAAATAAATTGTGTGTATTCTGGATGGGGGTTAGCATCGCTGCCTCGCAGCAAGAAGGTCGCCAGTTTGCGTCCTGGTGGGGGCACTGGGATCTTTCTGAGTGGAGTCTCCATGTTCTCCCCGTGCAGTGTGGGTTCTCTCCGGGTTCTCTGGCTTCCTCCCACACAGTCCAAAAACATGTTGAGGTTAATTGGTGAACATCTGTACAGCTCATTTTGTTTCCATGTTCATGTATAGCACGTGTTGAAATAGATAAATTGGTAGGTCGTTTTTTATAAATACGTTTTTTTTTGTTTGTTTTTTTTAAAAACTAAAACCTTCATTTTATCTTTATATGTGATTACCAAAAGATATAAACATGGAAATTCTATAACATATGTATAATAGAGATGTTTATATATGAAATAATTTTTATACATATAAAAAAATTAGGGGCGGGACTTTAACGCGTTAATTACGATGAATTAATTTTAACAAAAATAACGCGTTGAATAAATTCATCGCTATCCAGGATTGCTAGCGCTAACAGCTCCGGCTGTTTCTATGCTCGCGATAACATGCTTTATATTCAGGTGGTACTGTCAGCTTGATGTGCTTCGGTGGGATGCAAATTCTTTTTTGCACAAGTTGCACAAAACCTTGTCAAGGTTTCCATCAGGCAATTTTTTAAAATGAAGCTTTCCCTCCACCAGTCCAAGCAATGCGCTCTCATCGGATTCCTCCACGTTTGTTGTTGTTAGCGTAGCGCTGACGCATCTTGTGCATCATGTGATCGGTGGAGCATGAAATCAGGCGCTGACAAATGTTCCATGTTCCCTGGATGCAAATGCGTTAATTTTTTTAAACGCGATATTTTTGTTGTAATTAATTAATCGTAATTAACGCTTTAAAGTATATTAGAGGCGGGACTTTAACAGTATTTCTGTGTTAATTAACATGTTAAAGTCCCAGCCCTGAAAAAAATGTATGTTTGTTTGTTTGCTACATACAGTATATGGCAAGTTACAGAAGTGTAATTCCTAATTTTCTTTAATTTTTCATTTTTTAATCGCCCCTAGGGGATAAATAAAGTTATTTGAATTGAACTGACTTTTGCGTGTCGTGACTACAGCGTTCTTCTGGAGTTTTTTTTTAGTTGACTCTAAACATTTACCTAAAACCACAGTCTTCCCCCAGCCCTGACCAAACTGCATTTGCTGCTTCAACCTTAACACCGATGGAAGTCTGGATGCAAACATCGACCTCTGATGTCAAAACAGCACTTTGTACACCCTCCGTCCATCCTGACCACCTCCCTTTGATGCTGGTATGGATGGATAAATGCAACGCTTGGCCCGCTCAAAACGCTCTGAACAGCGAGTCAGGCAGCAATCACAAAATCTGTCAGCACAACATAATGTTATCTCTCCCGAAACGAAGACAGCAAAAAAGAAAATCAAATGAATGTTAAAAAAAAAAAAAAAAGTGTTTCACAGCACAAAGAGAGAAGCTGAATGAAAAACCCAGAACCTGTGGCTTTTGTCTACAGCAAAGAGCTTCATCAGCACAGTGAGACCACCCAGCGAGCAGACAGAAGCTGCTGCCTACATGTGACAAATGAGATCTCCTTTGCAAAAAAAAAAGAACTATCAGCTTCCTCAAAGAACCCCCCTACTGAGTGCACGAGGTATATCACATATGCAAGCACGGACACACTTTCATCCTCCTGAGAATTCACACCCAGTCTACTTACCACACACTTAAGTTTAATTTGAGTCCAACTCCTGACCTACGACAGTTTGTTGTGGAAGCGAGAAGCAGTCAGAGGGATCACAAAGACTCCCTCAGAGGCAGCGTTTACACTCACACTCTGCATGGCTTCAATTATGCTTTTGTGCAGAAAAAAAGTCCACATCACACAGTACACCTGATAAACCATCCCCCTCAAAAAGAAAAAAAAAAAAAGCGAGATAAATGAAATCCCAATGGAAAGGTGATTTTAATTACACCAATCTGCTGCATCACCCTCTTTCTCCCGCTCATTCAGTGTCTTTCAAATAATGCAGCTCATCAGCACCGACAAAAATCACTTCCAATTACACACACAGGTAGAACAGCGTGTCCTTTTGATAACGCTGATGTAATTTTCTGCCCTGCCGAAGAACAGCCCTCCTCGTCCATCTTGGGGGGAAACAGAATAGCGCCACATAATAATACGCTGGTTAGCGTGTTGACCACGGAAGCAACGATTACAATCATGTGCGGCTAACTGCCGTAATTGCGGCGGAAAAGTGGGTACGGACATGTGACACATCGAGCACAGAGTAAACGTCATAGATGTAAGATGGTGTTAGTAATCTTACCGGCTTGTTTTTATCTCTGAATGAAAAGTAAATCATCAGTGTTTTCCTTTAGTGCACATTTTAGTCCATCAGTGATATGATAGTTTCCTGTAGGGAATAAAAACAACACTTAAAGTATATTTTCTAAACTCCCATTACTTGCTATACTCGCACAATACATACCCAGAAATGACCCCTAACCAGCACAAATTTAAATATAGAAGTTGGAAGCACACTGTGCAGCACATACAGGCAAAAAATACATAAAAATAAGGCCTATAGCAAGTTAGCAAAGACGTGGACAAATAAACTAACAACTGGCAGTTTGACAAAATGGTACATTGTGGGAGCTGGAGAACAGCCTGAAGGCGTAGCACAGGGGAGCTACAGTAACACATAGAGTAAATGACCCCACTAACACTAAATTACAACCATGGGGGAATCCACAGCATATAAATTTCATGCCGGATATCTCGCCCTATAGGGCAACGGAATAGCAAGCTTCTGCAAAAAAAAAAATCCACGAGAAAGGCAGCGAGCATCATGGGAAAATCAGGATTGTTAATAAAAAAGGACACACGATGCATAACTTAACATGTAGCTGCATCACATCAGAGGAAACACGAATGAGAATGTTTTAAATGACCAACCTGCAAGTCACATTTCTTCTATGACTAAAAAATCCCCCAGACTTGATGCATAGTTAAGCACAGCATGCTGCCAGGTTAAGCGCAGGCCTTCAAAACACTTGCAGCACTTTGCAGACATTCACTCAGTCCTTTACTCGCTTTAGTCACTTTACTGGTATTACTGTAGAATTTTACAATCAGTAATTAACAAAGCCAATACTCACTCAGCAGACTGGCCCCCAGGTGGTGCATCTGACCACCTGATCTAAGTCCATTATAGAACAACACCTGCTGGTCTGACTTGGCAATTCCAATCAATAAAGATATTAATAAGCTCAGGTGACTTGTGCTGTGCTGCTGAACATTTGGATGCAGCTCAAGCACTTGAACATGGCGAAAGATATGAAGGGTGGAGGTTTTTAAAGGTGTCCGGCGCCTTGTTCAGTTTATTAACTCCTAGTTTTGTCGTTTTATGACAACCAGGTAACCAGGATTAGATCAGCAACAACATCAGATAAGCCGAGTGAATGACATCGATCGTCTTGTCGCGAAACAACGTTCTGCTGGGAAAACTCGGGTCCTGGCGTTAATGTGGATGTTACTTAAACGTCCCGCTGGATGCAGCCTGTTAGCACACAGATAAGCACATGACCATCAAGGCAGATACAAGAAAAAAAAATAAAATCGTCTGTTTATCCTTAATTCTTGAGTAATTAAGTAATTAATTAAACATAATAATAGTAATAATAATTTATTTTGTATAGCACTTTTCAAGATACTCAAAGTCGCTTAACACGGTATAAGATAAAAACAGGAACAAAGCAAGTTGAATAAGTTGGGGCCGATGAACAAGAGGTCAGTTTTAACGCAGTTCAGTTGAAGGTAATTGGTTTGGCTTTTTTTTTTTAGAGAGGCAGTTTGAGACGGTGGAAGGAGGTAATGGATTGGGTGGAGATGTAGAGTTGAATGTCGTCAGCATAGCAGCTTAACGTACAATGTGTGTGTTAAATTAAAACAGCAGTTAACAAATCAATATCATTTATATGTGAATCGATTGAACAATACCGGTGGTGTTAAAATACTACTGCCAGCCCGACTAAGTTCAGTGTTCTCCACTGCATGTAGTTTATAATAGAGGTCAGATAGTTTTACATCCTGATCGCTCCCAGGACCAAGCACCAAACCTGGGGGGACAGGGCCTTCTCTTTCACCCTCTGGAACTCTCTCCCACAACACATCACCAGTAATTTTCAAATCCAAACTAAAAACTCACCTGTTTCTCTCTGCTGTTCTCACTTAAACCCTCATATTGATATCTTGTGTTGGTTTTATCTGCTTGCTTGTCGTCTACTTCTGTGTTAGTTGCTTTTATTGTGCTTTAATCCTGTAGGCGTCTTTGAGTTTTTGAAAAGCGTTGTACAAATAAAATGTATTATTATTATTATTGTGTAGTTAAAGCTAATTTTATCTCATACAAAGTAAATGCAATAAAGTCCATATTTATGTTTTAAAGTAGTGTTCAGTCAACTCTAGGGTCATTCTCTAGGTTGTACTCTGCGGTGACGATAGATTAATGTTTAAAACACCACAGCCAGCTTTAAAACTGACTCAGCTTGGCTCAATGTATACTTAAACAGCTATATACAGATGTTCAATTTTGTATTAAACGACTGTGATTAGGTTCCCCAGGTGCACTGCCTTCTTTATGTGGTAAGAATAAAATAAAATAAAAAAAAGTACAGTTCAGACATTCCCGGAGATGTTGTAAATAGATAAATGATCCTTTGTTGAGCCAGACTATGAAATTTGTTGAGGGCTTCCGTATGAGATCACTCCCTTCGTAACATCTGTTTGAGTCATTATTCAGGCTACTAGAAATAATTACCCCCATGCCGTTACACACCCTTTAATTGAGAAGTGCTTTACAAAAGGGATATTTCTTATGACATCACTTTTCGCATCGCCTCGCTGGCTAGACTGAAACTAGAAGCAAGTTCCAGGCAGTCTGGCTAGCGAATGGTGTGACGCTGTATAACTCACGGCCTTCCAACGCCACGGGATGTTAGTAGAAGTCGGCTCACAGGTCCCACTTCTGATGGGTTCCGGTGAATAATTTAAGGTGAGGCTAATTGCTTTAAACAAATTCTGTGGGGTTACCACGCAGCTCATTTAAGATAACTAATGAGTTTGAAAGCATGCATTACAAAGACATTTATCAAGAAACCTAGCCTGACATCAGAGCTCTCTTCTGCTCACCGGAGTGACTTTTCCCGAGTTTTGTCATGTTTCGACCTCTTAACTCATTGAAAGCTTATACTTTGTGAATTGATTAGCATTTTAACACCCTTGTGTGAAGTTGAATGAACGTTTCAAACAGCGAGTGTGGGATGAATTGTTGCCCTTTCCAACCAAATATGACTAAGAATTCTCTCTGGTTGTCAACTAATATAATTTCCCCTGTACCTTCAAGCAACCTGCATTATGTCCCGGCCATTAATAACATTTATGCTTTCGTCTCGTTTTAAAATGGAGGAAATGTACATTTAATATTGCCAGCGTTCTATTTTTCAAGAAACACGACGGATGGCTGTAGGGCAAAATGCTGGCAAATACAGAGCAGTGCTGGGAGAGGAACCTTTACCCTGATGGAGTCGGTGATCCTAATAACTACCCAGACTGACTGACTGAGAGGAAAGAAAAGAAAAGAGAGCAAT
>NW_007578217.1:99388-113580 GCF_000690725.1 Stegastes partitus
ATGTTATTAATGCTTTATCAGGGGGTAGTCAAGACCCAAACGACAGACTAGTAAGGTGGGTTACTACAAATATAACGAGACATCCTTTAAAACCTGAAAGAAGATGAATCGATGAAAAAAGAACTGATATCTTACATTAACTAGGAAATGTCTATTGTGGTGGGTAACTGATTAAAAAAAGTCTTTTCATATGCTGCTAATTCTCATCAGTATCTTGCTCATTAAAAGCAGGAGGAGAGTAAAAAAGGGCAGCCCAATATGCCCAAATTTCTTTCATTTCCCTGTAGGAAGTTTGTGTCCTTCGGATCACCTTAGTTAGTTAATTTGAATGCCTCCTTTTTCCCTTCAAAGGCACTTGCCTTACGCTTGAGATGGGTGGTAATGAGATAAATTACAGGGCTTCATTTAAGGTACTTTTCCCCTCTTTAATCTCGTATGTGGAAGGAAGTGCGATGCTTTGAAGAATCAATAACCTCTTTGTTGTGGAGGTGAGTTCAATAATGAGATGCAAGGGAACATATTCAGTGGAAGATAGGCTCAGACTCAGGCATATATTTAGACGTTTTCTCATCGATCTATCGATTTCTCACTGTACACGCTGCATGTGCTGTGTATACTTTTTTTCTTTAATGTATAGTATTTTTCCCCAGGATATTATAGTGGAGGGGAAACAAACTACAGCTTGAAAAACGAGCACGAGTCTGGCAGGTACACGAAAACCGAACGTCAATATCAGCTGAATTATAGCCAAAAGTGCTTATTGTTCAACAACAGAAACTTCTTGGGTACAAAGTTATAGGAATGACTCGACTGCAGCAGAAGTTTCTTGAACGTACCTTCGTTTTGAGGCACAGTCCTCCCACCACGAGCACTGGCTGAGCTCTGTGTGGGTGGACTGGGTTTCATTATCATACGTTACCCTCCGAGCTCTTATCTGCATTCCTGAGGAGTGTTTTCTGGAAGTAGTGATGAATGATAAATTATTGAGTGATTTTTTAGTTTGCCGTGACTTGTGACAGCGCATTACCATGTTGGCAGTGCTGTTTAGTAACGCTGGAACTAATCGTTAGACCTCTGTGTCACCACGCACTTCTGTATTTACAAGATCCGTCTTATCGAAGCAATCTGCGAACACCTGGTGCAGATTTTACACAACACGGGACGCCCATTAATTAATTTAATGAACGCGGACAGTTTATGTTAAATTATTTGTGGATGCAGGAGCAGCAGAAGAGTCGCTTAGAGTTTCTTTGAAGTACTAAGTGGCCATTACAGAGACTCATTTTGATGCAAGAGTTGGTGCTCCTGCTGAGTTTACAGTTGGCAAAGCTCATTCAAACATCAGGAGGGCTGCAGCTGGAGGGAGCGAAATCTAATGGCCCGTTTGGTTTACACCAGTTGGCAAAAGAGCTACTTTTAAAATATATATATATATCCATGAAAGTTAAGAGAGGAAAAAAAAAGTTTGTGCAGTTTTCCTTACATATGCCTTTTGCTGGTTGCCTCCATCGTGAGTCTACAACATCTGAAACATTCGGTGACTTCAGCTCTGTGCTCCAGTCGGTTGGTGATTTGAAGATTCATGTACGTGTCTGTAATCATGGTGAATTAAAAAGCTTCAGAGATGACAGGTTTTACACACCAGCTATGGCCTCGGAGCCAACATGGTAAACTCAGCAAAGTTCACTACTGTATTAGAATCCCATGATACATAGAGTGTTTTATTTTGCACCTCATTATCTAAGCAAAGGCACGTAAATGATCGAATTAATTAGAGCACAGGTGATGCAAGAAAAGGGCAGTGATTTGCATACATACCTGGAAAGATATCTGTAAGATGCATCAACTTTGTGTCCGTTGTCGCGGATAAAAATCACATGCTGCAGAATCACCCGATAAGAAAAGATTTCTCTCAGGACTTCCCTTCAATATATTACACTGGGTTACAAGAAAAGATTTTTTGAAAGTGTCTAGAATTTTTTAACTGATTTAGGACATTTTTGCAACACTGAATCCAAAAATAACATCTGCTTTTCTGCATCAGGTCAGGTTTTTATGCCAGCTCGATTAAAAAAAAAGTCGATTTTGCCACTAAATCGATTCCATTTTTTGACATTAGCGATTAGCTTCATGCCAAAATATGCATGAAAAGCTCGTTTTCCGAAGTTGGTGACTGTTTGGAACAAGAGTGCATTCACCACAGATGTAGCAGAAGACATCAGGCTAATTTCTACAAGCCCTTCCTGCTCAAGCCATTTGTTTTCAATGTAGGTATTGAGGCAAAGAACAATAACTGTATAACAATACTGAAGCAGAGAAAACTATCATAAACTACAACTAAAATTATGATCACACCATCCGGTGGTGTTCACTCAGATGCTCATCTTTCTGAAATCACGTGACTCTAATGTGTTGTTCATAAACCAGGGGGTAAACTTTCTATCTAGATTTCATTCACCTGCAAATATTTATAGTGTCAACTTGTAAAGGTTCCCAAATTTGTTACTCTCAGGAAATAGAAAAAAAAATGGAATGATACAAAACAAAAATATAAAAAAGTGCATGTGGCGACAAATCAAATTTTTGACCTCACTGAGCAAAACCAGTGTAATATTTGGATTCAGCTCATTGCAATTGTTCAAAATCAGCTCCAAAAACTTTGACACCTATTTTGGTGTCGACCAGCGTTATCTGCTGCTGTTCAGGTTAGAACATGTTTGCTGATTATATTTATTGAACACTAATCTATCTTCAAATCATCTGTCAATCACAGTGCAATGCAGGGCCACAAAGGTCCATTATTTTCTGTCACAGATGGAGCTGGACTGTTGTTGTCAAAGCATAAAAGAAGATGGGGTTCAATTCAGGTACGATGGTGGTGCAATAGTCCGTAACAGAAGAATGTATGTTAGCGCCGATGCTTTATCACTCTATTGGACCAACGTATGAAAACTACAAGGTGATGTTCTAACAAAGCTGCAGATTTTTTTCTTGGATTGACCACAAATACATAATCACTGGACTTGGACCGTCTGTCTTGGACGGATAAAGGGTTATTCAGGGCTGAGATTGCTTGGATACCATAAACGTTTTAAACTTAGCCACAGACATCCCGCACCTATTCAACGCACTCCAAAGCTCTTAAAAACATCTCAAAAGAGTCACATCTGTGGACCTTCCATTTCACCTCTAAGACTCTAAATTAGATTCATGAGAAAATTAGCGCAGAGGACAAAGCAATCAAAGACTCCAGCTGTTCCATACTAACCAGGGGATCTATGCACTCTACATTTCAGGCTCCCTGTACATATGACAGCCCCGTCATATTGAAGGAACACGACATTGGATGTGCCAATCACGCAACGACCTTGATAACAGTCAAGAGAGAGAATTTTTAGAGCTCGCCAGTCAGCACAATGGAATTCCAATTAAAGCCACGAAACTTTAGTGCAAATATTACCCCTCATCATTTGAGTTTTCCATTAGGTTCAACAGAGATAGGTCAAACGGAGAAGATTAAAAAGAGGACAAGTCAAATTTTGTGAAGCAGCTGAATTGGCGAATATTCTGACAATCAATAAATTATTTGAGTCATTTAGCAAGAATAGAGAATCTTTGGAACAAAACACTGTTTTGGACCAAGATATTAATAAAAGAAAAAAACAATCTTCAGCTTAATCAGTGCTGAAAACAAGCTTATATTTTATATAAAGTAGGCCGGAGCAGATTGCTAAGTTCACAGCATTTTTTTGTGCAAATGCTTCAACAGCGCTGTCGACAAAGACACGAGACAAACAGACATATTCAACCTAAACCAGGTGCATATTTGTCATCGAATGATCGGTTAAACAGGGATTTCAAATCTATTTGATGGTAAATCGAAAGGGATGAGTTGCTCTAGTCTGTTTTCAACACCCATCATGTCAGAAACAAAGACAATAAAACCCTTTTCAAGTAACTCAGAATATTATCTTTATTATTGTTCATCCCTTCTGCATGTCGGCTATCCGATGCAGGGTCACGGAGCAACTCAGCGTACGAGTTTTATCACGGGTTTAACACACCGGGAAAGACAAACAGATTCAATCTAACTGACTTTTATTCATCTAGACTGGATTTGTTTGGACTAGGGGAGAAAATTTGAGCTCCCACACAGACAACAGTAATGCATTGTAGTCCTATTGACAGAGTATATCATTAAGTAATTCACAGTGCAGTCTGTTGGAGTGGTGCAGCATCCAGGCTGAAAGGCTTTGACAAGATTCAGTGTATTTATCAGTTTCAAAGACGGATCAGACGTTTCATAATTGTAATGAACAGAGAGTCAGTGACACAAATCACAACTCTAGCCAGCCTTCTGCCCCTAATCACACAGGAGTCTAAATATTAGGAGGAATGGACACGAACTACACAATATTTGCATATAAAATGTGCACTTTTCATTAGAACTTTCCAGAGGACTTAGAGCTGCATTGCTGCTACTACCTGAACTACCATGACAAGCAGAAACAAAAATGTTGAAAAGAAAATTAAGGAATAAACAACCAACTTTAGAACATGCGTTAAAAAAAGATGCAATTCGTTTCCCTGACTTTTATGATACAACACATACAAGCGGGCTATCGGTCATGCTGTTTCCTGATTGCATGTAATTGCAGTTGGTGTGTTTGAGGGATCACTAACAAATCTCTTTGGAAGGGCTGTGTAATTTATAGGATGCACGGGATTACTTAAAACGCACTCTGGATGCAAACCGCAAAATCTAGCCGTGTACTGACAGAATAAATAGAGTCCATCTAGAGGCTTTACATTACTGGAAGGGGGGGAAAAAACTCCCAGACATTTACCTTGAGAGTGAGGAATAATGAATGCATGTGCATGTGTAAGTACGCTTGTCGTTAGACGCTGTATCGCGGTCCTGACCTGTGCTTCACTCGCAGCAGCTCAGGCTCAGTCGCACTATTTAGGACCATATGCTCACACAGAGGCTAAAGGGGGACTTTATAACAGTCCATTGTCCCTGGATGGAAAGCGGCAGCACATAAAGAGCCTGCACCGGGATGTAGAGGATGATTAAGGGGCAATGACATTTAATATGCAGTCCTGAGGAACCCCACAAGGACACGGCAGTGTCCTCCTGTTCCCTCAATACAATGGGGTACAACAAATCTCTCATATCTACATCCTTCCCCTCTCTGCACTATTCAGCGCCGTCAGTTTGTTTGAGTGTAAGATATGGGCTTGTCAGTATTCACCAGCAAGGGTGGTGGTGTGATAGAACTGCAATTTCCAAGCTGTAGGCTCTCTCGGAATTAGAAATCATTCCTCCCCTTATGGAAAGAGGCCACGTATTGTTCAAATCACTGCCTCGGTGAACCTGGGCTAGCCGAAATGTTATTGTACCGAGAAAAGGACGGATATTTTGGAACTATTCAGACAGGAACACAATACACATGCTGTTAAGCTCAAATATTTTTTTTCTCTCTCTCTCTCCGTCTCACACACAGAATAAAAAGAAATGAAAGAATTAGTGTTCGACGAAAAAATAATGTGCTCATAAGGGATCAAAGCTCCTTTTTTTTTTTTTTAGTTCGGTTTAGATGGAAGTTGCATTTGAAAGAGAGGCAGAGTCAGCCAGGCGGAGAATTGCCACTTCAATGGGAGCACATCTCTTACATGGCAAAACACCTCACAAGCAAAATGGCAAAATTGACTCATTTATACATATAGCAGTGATCATAGCGCAATCGTGTTGTTTTGCTACGAGGAGGATACAGTCATAGTCAGCTGGGGATGCTGTCACTCCTTGTCACTCCTAATTTACTGTTTCACTCAACGACCACAAGGATAAAACCGCAGGCGCTAACGTATGAGATTACTGAGCTTTTTTTTTTTTAGTCCAGCAAGTCAACAACATTTGCTTTTACTGCTGAGATGTCAGTGTCATTTTTCTTTTTTTTTCTTTTACAGTAAATCTGCACTTCGTTTAGTCACATGTGAAAAAAAAATCCTCCATCCTGACATGAAGGTCAGACGGCATAATGTTCCCGGAAGGATGTCTTACTGCGAATAACATCTCGTAAAAACTCTATTCAAGACTAATAGACTCATTCAGGCACTGAGCTCCGAACACATCTGGCTCTACGGGCTGTAGATTGGTAATCAAAACTTTAAAATGACTCCAGCGGTTGGAGGTAATACGCCATCGCTCTTGTTGCTTAGCCTGTGGCGACATGTGCACAAGTTCAACAAGAGGTCAGAGGTGGAGGGTCACAGGATTGGATGCTGTTGATTTTATAGCGGCTGCAAAGACGTACATAAAGAAGCTGTTCGTCATCAACCATTTTTTGAAATATCCATGCTTGTAAGCGCAGAGTGTACTGACTTCTGCAGGTTTAAATACATTCATACAGCTTTACACTTAATCTACATGCAGTACATTGCAGATAAAAAACACATTTTAATTCATCAAACCGTAAACAAGCATGAGAAGCCAAAGAAATGCATGCAAGTAATTAAAACACGAGTAATTCATCTTCTCCCTGAAAGTCTTTTCGGACCTTTTTCTCTTGACGAACACCTGCTCAAAACAAAACCAGAATCCCGAAAAGAGCCGATAACCGCGTCCTCGCAAAGGCTGCACTAATCAGGCTCACATTCTGACAGCCCCCGAAATGTCAGCTGTTCTCAGGTATTATTTCTTTCATGCTTTTGTGTCTATATAAATTAAAGAGCAAAGTGAATGTCAGGCTTGCAAAAAATACAAACGTGTTTCCAAAGACCAACAGCGTGGCTAAAATCTATCAATAAAGAGCACCACGGGCAGATAACTCATTGTATACGGCTGTTTTTGTCAGTCAAATCAAATTACCAGCATGAGAAAGCCATCGCTCCAGAGAGGCAAGCACAGGGTGAGAGCCAGTACATTTGCACGGTCTTTTTTTTTTTTTTTGCTCAATATCCACAAGTTAATTAAGGGACATGATGGACAGGAAAGGCTCCCAGCGTTGCTCCATTCAGTCCATCTCCTGAAGGTGGAGAATGTGGGAAATGCTTTTTTTACAAAACCGAGGTTGCACAAAAGAAAGGTTTGCCAACACAAGGGTTGGCACCACAAACGCTCATTTGTGGCCATTAACAATGTTCTTTCAGTGGTGCACACAGTGGAGTAACAGAACAAAGGGTTGTCCTTTTACCACGCGTTTCCCCTTTGTAAAAACACTGGCCTGCAATAACATGAAAAAACAGAGCTTATCGGAAAAGGTTCTGGTGGATTCATACTTTTTTTTTTTTTTTGCATTTACTTCATACAATGTAATGTCATGAGCCTTAAAGTACTGTGCCAGTGTTTTAGGCTCTTGGATGTTTAGATTCTCATCCGATCGTCCCAGTTTGCAGCGTATGATGACCCCAAACAGTAAGCAGCAAGTAATTCTGCAACACGTGGTGCAGCCTAAGTCACTGGCAAACATTTTGGCTCTAGAAAAGACACAGCACACACAAACTTAATCTGATTAGAAAATAGCGACGCACAAAATACCCCACTAATTCTCCCACAGCTGAAGCACGGCCACGAAAGAAAATTAAACAGTTTTGTGACTCTCCGGCTTTAGAAGTAGCTCATCATGCATTCTTAACGGTCACGTGCCAAAAGATGAACCGCTACCTTTTTTCCTCTTTTCTTCTCGAGAAGTGCCGTCTCATGTCCACAGGAAGAGTGAGAATAGTGGAAAGGTAAAGAAGGTTGACGGCTTTCTAAGTAGCTGAAGTGTGGAGTGAAGGCACCGTGTCAGATGTTGGACGCGAGGTCAGAGTTCACCGACTATCTCTCCCTCCTAATGAAGCTTTTTCTGGCTGAGGGATTTGTGCAACCGCTGCAGTAGTAAGGCATGAGGAATCAGGAGCCTGGGAGCACTAAGCCAAAGTCACCCCTCGCAGAAAAGAAGACAGATGGGGTCGGTATCATTGTCAACTTTCAGAAAGGAGCGGACAGGAACTCTGCACATCTGATTGAATCTGACTCATTATTTTAAAATCATTACAGCAAAGGCTGCCACGATCCATTAGAAAAAAAATAATTCTGAATAAGGATTAAGCGTCGGAGTCACGTCGTCAAGAAAACAGACTCCGACATCCCAATTAGGGCGTACAGTGATTCACGTTCAAGTGGTATTTATGTGTGATAAATGATGGGAAGGAATGATGAATGAACGTTAACAGCTAGAAGTTAAAGCTGCTTAACAGACCGTGAAAATCTCCTCACTTTGCTTTCCTTGAACGCTGACGTCACTGTTGGGTGTTACAGGTGCCACAAAGCCCACTTCTGTCCACAATCAACAACAACTATCACACTTAAAAGTTGAATCTCAAACAGAGGACAGCAACTTTTATCAGATAGATTTAATGTAAATGTGTTTTTGTGTTTAATCTTTTATTACTCTCGTCGAGTGTCATTACTCGACTCCAAGAGAGCCCTGCACAAGAGCTCCAGTGTGTCTGTTTGTGCACAAATGGCGAGTAGAGACCTTGAATCCTTGAATCCCAGATAATCAGTTAGTTAGAGATGGGGGAAATGCTTTTTATAGAACTGAGGTTGCACAAAGGAAAGGCTTTCCAACACAAGTGTGTGTGTGACATGTTAATTTGTGAGCTTCCTTAATGTGCTAGTTGACATTTAAAATGCTGAAATAGTGGGGATTACTTGATACTAGATTTAACCTTCGAGTAATCAAGTATTCATCACTGGATTTAAGATATGATACAAAGCTGTAGCCTTCAAAAGATACTTTATTTATCCCAGAAGGGAAATTCAATTAAAAAATTTAAAAGATAGTCGGTAAAAAGATTTCAAGCCTCTTGTAGTTTTAAAATCCGGTCAGATTTCAGCTCAGACTCGAGCAAATCACAGTTTCGAAGAACTAAATAACAGGTTTTTCCATGTGAAACAGGGAATTGACGGTGATATTTGGATTTTCTTTTCATAAAGTGAACAATATCTTAAATATTTTCAAATCAAATCAGGTTTGTTGTCATTTTGCTGTACATACACAGTAGTACAGACAAGATGAGAGAACATTACTTCAGGATTATTCAACCAGTAAGTTTTGCAGAATGCACGTCTGGGATAAGACACTAAACGTTCACTCTCGCTGTCTCCTGAAGGGGGCGCTGCGTCCATGTGTGCCGCCATTCGTTGAACATGGTGAACCTCTTCAGGTCCTGGTAGGTCTTCAGCGACACAAAAACGGTGTGACGATGGTGAAACCACAGATGCTGCCCAGAGCTGTCTGTCTGTCTGTCTGCATCTCCTCCAGCTGTATGTCCGTCTGGGATGTCGTCATGGAGCCATGTTTCTGTTAAAGCAGACACACAGCAGTCTTTCTACTCTCTGTGGGTTTCTCTCAGCAAACGTAGCTCGTCCAGCTTGTTGTGGAGGAAGCGGACATTGGAGAGTAGGAGGACGGTCCTGCTGGAGGGGTTAGCCTTTAGCTTAGCATGGATCCCGGCTCTCTTCCTCCTCTTTTGTTTACATTCGTACCGTTTGCACTTCCTTCTCTCTCGGGTAACTGCCGGCGTAGTCTCTGATCGGACTCACAAATCACAACCGATCGCCGCAATTCCAGTGCTGTTCACTGTCCTGATGCCCAGCAAAGTCTCCTGGCCGCAAGTTTTACGGAATGAACGTCTGGGATAGACAAGACACTCAAAACATTCACTTTCGTGTCTCCTGAAGGGGCTTTTGTTTCTATAAAACTGACGCAGAGGGTCGTCTCTTGGTAGTGAAGTCTTGGCATCGTTATTTTCTGTACAGTCACAACCTCACAACCCTTTCTGTACACACATACATTATTTTGAACATGTTGGATGTGAATAAATCTGGTCTTTTCTCTAACATATAAGTATAATCTGTCGGTCACTTCATAAGACCAACCTGTGTTTGTTGTTGTGTTCAGGTCCTCAGCGTGTCCGGTGCAAATATGGACCTACTGCTGCACACCACAGTGCACAACACATCACCTTACAACCATATGCATTTGTTTTAATGTGACAACTTGAATTTGTGGGTATTACTCACATGACCTCCTTGATTGCATTAGCATACAAAAGAAACACTCCTACCACTGTGGCATCTAGACATCAATCAGAAAAAAAACAGACTTAATAGTAGTGTTTACTGGTATTATTTTTAGCATCAGACGCATAAGTAGGTTCTCTTTGAAAATAACATCAATTTAATCCTTGTTTCCAATAGCTTTAAGAAGCAATGCACAAGGACTTTTAAAGCTGCCTGGTCAGGTATGAACTTTAAGTGACTTTGCTCGGTGTCAGGGATTAATGCCACCCCCACCGAGCTGAGTAAGTGCCCATTTAACCAGAGAGGAGAGAGAGAGGCAGGGGTGAGAGCGGTAACCTAAATACTGCTTGTTTTGCAATTCTGTGTGGAACCAAAATCCCTGCGAGCGGGAGGAGGGGAGGAAGATGTAACAGTTTGGGGTGGATCAGTGACTCAGAGACAGAGAAAGACTCGGGACACGAGGTAAAAATCTAGAACGGCGAAGACTTCACCGCGAGACGCGTATAATTAGTCCGGAAGAGAGAATCAAATCCTAGCAGGGGGTCAAAAAATTGTGAATGCAAACCGTGGAAAATGTTGGAACGCGATGAACACACACGGTGGAACAAAGACAATGGCTCTGTTTGGAATTGCATACTTGGACGCTGCACATGCATAATTTTGTTTGCTACATGCTACTTCCTGTAGTGGTTACAACGCAGTACGCATTATGTAAAAACTACATTATGGGGTACTACATGGTCCACATGACCACCAGGGTTATAATATCACAACACATTACCTGGCAGCTGACAACAATATTAATGCACATTACTGTATTTTTCTATGTTGTAATCAACATTTTCTGGGCATAAGAACGTTCATATTAGTTGTTGGTGTGGTGTCCTACCTAACTAACTTATTTGCTCGTCTTTTCCTTTTTTGAGCCATTTGCCATTTTTGCCAAAATTTCCTGAGGTGGAGAATGACCAGAATTATCCACAACACATATGGGAATACAGACAGTTACACCTTTGGAAGTAGATGTAGTCCATTTTGCTGCAAGGCCTCTAGCCTGCTGGAAATGCACAAGAAGGACAAAATAACTGAATGCACTGTGGGATGCAGCACATCATGCAGATAGATCAAGAGTTGTACTTCAACATTTAGACAATAAAGTGCGAGGTGTGTCAGAAAAGTTTCAGGACTGGTGTCACAAAAGATATGTTTCAAATCCAAACTACAAGTAATCCCCCTGGAGTCTAACACACGTCCCCAGCCTTCTCTGCCTTCACGCTGCCATGCACTCCTGGAAGGATTCTTCCGGGATCTTCCGCAGCTCCGTCGTCACAGCCATCTTGATGTCGTCCACATCTTCAAAATGGGTCCCCTTGATGACCCCCTTGAGCTTGGGGAAGAGGAAACAATCCCATAGAGCCAGGTGGGGTGAGTAGGGAGGTTGCTCCAGCAAGGAGATGTTCTTCTCAGTCAGGAACTGTGGGATGCTCGGGGCGTTGTTGTCATGGTGAAGCAGCCACGACTTGTCCTGTCACAACTCTCACCTCTTCTCTGAACAAAGCAAACGCCGCAGGATCTCTTTGTAGACGTGCTGGTTGATCTTTTGAAGGGGAAAACTCGTAGTTTGTAGTTTGAAATATACCTTTTGTGGCACCAGTCCTGGAACTTTTCTGACACACCTCCTGTAGGTTTCTTTAGCATTCACAAAATTCTCAGAATCAGTATGCCAGTAGTGAATAATAAGCCATTTTGCACACAGCCAGACAAACAAAATTTGGGAGTTTACTTAGTATACACGGGTTAGCTGAGGAAAAAAACCAGAGGCAGGTGAGTGCACAGCGTTGGCAGCAGAACCAGTTGATTGGGAGCGAGGCGCATTGTCCTCCTGGGGGAGCCCACCGCCATTAAGGAGTGCTGTTGCCCTCGGGGAGCGTGCTTGGTCTGCAACAGCATTTAGGTGGGTGGCATGCCAAAGTAACATCCACATGAATACCAGGACCCCAGGTTTCCCACAAAAACATTGGTTTGTAACGAGGTGATAGTACGTGTGGATGCTGTGCATGTCTCCATCATTTATTGTCCCTCAGGTTGCAGCGGATTTATACATAGTGGGCAGCATAACACTCCCCTCTGCTCGGACACAGCTCTTCTAAAAAATACGATGCAGTTGGGAAAAGTTAAACTATCTTAAATTTTCTCGTCATACAGCCAAGTAAATGACTGGGATCCATCAGCTTTGTATTACTAGTGGAAACCTGAGTAAAGCTGCTCTCACATGGAGTACAAAATGTTAGCTAAAGACTTAATCTAGAGCTAATGATACACATCTATTGTCAACCAAAAGAAAAAAAAAACAGGATCATGCTGCTTGCTGCTAAAAATGAGCCATTAAGTGTAGGAAGAGAGAGATGTGTTCACGTACAGCCGTCCAAGCTGCTGTGTCAAGTATGATCCATCCAGCAAGACTAGAGTAAACAAGCATGTGCTGTAATTTGAGATCTCTGCAACAGGTCCTGGTAATTGAGCTGTATTGTTTGTTCGACACAGTTCACTGAAGACGTATGATGCATGACAGGAATAGATTGTAAAGAAAAAAAAAAAGAAAGAAAGAAAAAAAAGTCTCGGGATCTGTAAGATTCACACGAGTCACCAGAGCTGACATGAGAAAACTCACAGAAAAGCGAGCCGTTTGCATCCCTGATGTCTAGTTGTATGTGCCGTGATTTACAGAGCAGCGCCACAGATCCATTAGCAATGAAACACCATACCCTCTATCCAGGAAGTGATTTATGTATTCAATAAGCCTCTCTGGCTTTCATTCCCTCCTTTGCCTCATTTCACTTCCTTATTCCTGACAGCAGCAGTAAGACAAGTCGCGGTATGGAACGTGCAATTTACCATGCAAGGTGTCCTCGGTAGGTGAGAGCACAACTGCTCCGTGACCCTGCTGAAGTGGAAGTTTGTTTTGGCTGCTCTGCACCAGTATCTCTGCAAAACGCTCCCGTTTTCAGAAAGTTCTGAGTAAATTCTGGAGGCCCGCGAGGCAGCAAGCGCCTCCGAGTAAACCCATTTTAATTCAGAGCAGAAAACATCAGGAAAACAAAGCTGCTTCATCAATAGCTGAGGCAACAACAAGAAATTTATTGCTCCTGTCAGATTGCTTTGGGCTCAATTAAGTGTTGTTCAAGCTCATAAATTGCCAACGTTATTATGCTGTAAATCATGAATCCATTTGGATTGAGGGTAAGTCATTCATCGTGGACAATTTTGGTGATGTCATTGTGCATCATCAGCGATGCCGCGCGGACACACTCTGAGAAATCAAGTTCAGGTGAACGACGTTTGAGTCATGCAGCACTTTAGTGAATCTGATGTTTAATTTATCTCCTCTGGCATCACAAAGAGCTCAAAGTGATTGTAAGCGTCCGAGAGACTGCAACTTGTGCTCGTGTTGTGACGATGCGTGGATGATAACGGGGTGAGAGAACTTCTACCAGGACATTACAGAAAGATCGTAGCTGTTAGCGAATTGTCAATGTGCTTCATCTGCTTTTTAATTAGCACCTGCTAAAAAAAAAAAAAAAACTGACAAGAGCACACACACAACACGAATCTGTTGTCTGTTGTAGGGCTGGCACTGATGATTATTATTTATTTTTAATTAGCGCGCTGACTGCAATGATGTGATTATTTTTTTCTAGTTATTCGACTTGTGCCATCGTAACTTTGCAGAATCAAAGTCTTTAAATGTCTTGTTTTAATTGACTAATAATCCAAAAACACACAGAAAAGAAATTAGAGATCTATCTACATGAAAAGAAAAGCAGTAAATGTTCTCGTTTGAGAGGCTAGAATGTAAGAATAGATCAATCAGTTACAGTTGTTGATTGTTTGTCTGTTGATTGACCAATCAGCTGTAATTGTTTCAGCTCTTATCTGCTGTGAGTCAATTTTTAATTTTGGCACATCAGAGAAAATCGCTCCTGTTCCGTGCACATCATCGTGGTTACCAAATGGTTTGTCTAAATGCATACGTTGCTTATAAATACATACGGGCGGGAGACAAACTGAACAGATGAGTGTAGGGATATAATGAAAGCAGATGCTTCCATGCAGGTGC